>NW_026895634.1:0-168068 GCF_033153095.1 Gastrolobium bilobum | reverse complement strand
GAAGCAATGGATAAGAAAAAGTCTCCACTTGATTACAAAGGCCAAGGTATCAAATATTTTTACTTCTTATGCTTATTTACATGTGAATCCAATGAATATAGGTATATATCCTTTAGGCCTTAGGTAATGATCATATGTGCTTGGTTTGAATGCTGAAAATTGTTATTGGCACATGATTATATTTATAGTTGTTCACTAATATGTTGATTTCTGACATAGCTGAATTGTTTTACGCATATCTTGAGTTACAGAAATCATTTTTAAGTGAAACCAGTGATAATTGAAATCTATCTTGATAAAATTTAATTCTGGAAATTTTCATAATTTTTAGTCAAGTGTAATGCTCCCAGAAATCTCGTGAACGTGGCTGTTCTGTCATAAACTCTGTTTTTGACTAGTTTACTTAATATGAGCATAACTTGAGCTATACAAATCCTTTGAGCATGAAACTAGTGGAATTACAAAGATAGCTCAATAAAGTTTAATACTGGAAATATTTAGAATTTTTGGATGTGTATATTGTTCCAGTAAATTCGTGATTGTGACTGTTTTGTTAAATACTCTATTTCTAATGCAGTGAATTTAACTGGTCATATCTTGAGCTACAGAACTCCGATTGACATGATCTATATCTTGTTAGAAAGCTTGAGATGTGTAATATAACATATCCAAAATTCAGAATTTTTGAAGTACTGATGAATTCCCAGTTTTAACTACATGATTACGGGTTTATGAAAAGGAAACTGTGAAAATGTTATTAACTTTGTGCTTAATGCTAAATTAATAATTTAACTTATTATGCTCAGTTTGTGTGTGATATTATTGATTTTTATGAGAGCATAATGAATTGATGATCAATGACTAACCCCTATGGATCCAAAAGCGGATACCAAAAGTGCTTTGAATTATAGGATTACAACTACCTCAAGAATGTATTCAAGTGAAATAAGTTTATTCAACTTGAGACTTGGAAAGCATGAAAGTATCCAACATATAAGAAGGGATGAAAGCATGATAAAGTATAAGGATATTCATGATAATCTCAAGGAGTCACATTCTAAATTGAAAGAATTCAAATACGGTGACTTCTATCCCTCTTTGTGCTCTAAATGCTCTATAACTGATAATTAGGGAATTCTTTGAGAATTAGTTTCTATGCTTACATATTCCATTGATTGTGTTATTCTAGCAATATGCCATAAATGTTATTATATATGCTAGTAGGCACATGTATTTGTTACAATAGCATAATAATCTTTTTGAGCTTGAGCTTTAAAGTATATCCTTGTTTTTACTTGAAGTTGTACATGCACAAAAATAATTTCACTTCTTTGTTATGTGCTTAAATGTATCACATGCTTACTTGATTTTTGAAAAGAAATTGTATCTTTTGGATTGACATGTGATTATGTTTAAAATTGCTCATCTATAATAACATGACTTATATGATCATTACTTGCTTCAAAATGTCCCAATATATTTTGATGATGGCCATATATTTCTTGCTAATCTTGAATCATGGTTTGACTATGCTTAAATATATATTTTAAGATTCAAGAGAATATGTGTTTCATTTATGTTCGAATATATATTTGACAATATGATAAATGGCTTATGTTGTACATCAATCTAATTTATGCTTGGAGATGTGCTTAGATAATTTTTGTTGCTAACCTTTGATTTGAAAAGCTTTGAGAGTTAATTCTACAATTGGTAATCAAATATGGCAACCAAATATTTAAGTGCCAAACATATATGGACAAAGAAAGAGATGAATGAAAAGCACCAAAAGAGACTTTCTTCACTTGCTCACAAATGGAAAACTCAAAGGAAGAAAGATCAAGCGGCTAGGATCACCAAGAATAAGGAGCATCACATCATATTTGATCTCGATAAGTATCACTATCTCTAACTCTTATAAAATTCTATAGTATGGATAATATGATACTTGCTCCTTCCTTACATGAGATGGAACTTTAATCAATAATCATCTTGCTTCTAAGTAATACAATTCTTATGAAAATCTTTTTGTTATGAAATGAGCTTTTGACTTGATTTTCAAGAAAAATCCCTTATGTCATTTAAAAAAAAAAAGGCTTTTGAAAACCTTATACCCTTGAGAACTATTTCAAGATGTTGAAAGTATCTTTCACTTTTTTGTTATCTTAAAAATTGGAAAAATGTTTGGATACACGATATAAATGTAATAGTCTCTCTACTTGCTTTGAAAAGTGCTATCAAATATTGAGAGAAAATTTAATGAAGTTCCAAACATCAATATTTTGAAATGATTTACAAATGTGAACATTTGAAAAATCAAAATATGAGTCTTAGTCTTCAAATTTTCTATATTATTTCAAGGCTTTTTAACTAATGAGAAAAAGAGGAGAGATGTTTCAATATTCTTTTGATTACACTCAAAGAATATGCTTTCTTAAATGGAAAAAGTCTTTATCTTTCTTAAATTATTTTTGAAATGAGAGTTAAGTTTAAGAATGTCTATACTTAATGGATTAAGAGAAAGTACATTTTGCCCAGCTCTTATTTATGATAATGTGCTTATATGATTTTGCCAAACATACTTCATTTGATCTATTTTGTGTTTCAAAAAGTAAAAGTTCAACTTTTTTGTTTAAGAAAATTCTTATAACTTATCGTTATTAATTATTTCATTCAAGTGCCTTTCATATCATGCATAACAATGGATACATTTCTCTTAATACATGCACGTGTAATCATATGACTTATATTTTACTAGTATGCATGATTTGAGAGGGGGGCCTAGCATTTATTTGTTATATCCATCACTTGGCTTATAAAATAATTATGATAATGGAAGAGTCAATAAGTTTTGTTTTTAAAGAAACTAACTCCATTATGCCTAGAAAGGATGTTTGTGATGATTATATTGTAGGAAAGTTGAGCTACATCCTTTTGGTGATAAACAAAAGTGAAAAAGAAGAGAACAAAAGAAAGAAGTCATAATTGAAAATTCACCTCAACAACAAGAACAAAGCCAAGAGCTTACAAAGGAATGGAGAATAACGATATTGGAGATACTTCAAAAAGGTTTAATTTGCAAAATACTCCATAAATTAGCTAAGTCCCTAATCTCTCTATTTGCTTGCATATGACATGATATTGCTATAAATTAGATATGTTGAATGATTTATGCTATTAAAGCCACTTTCTTAATACATGTCTACGAATCTTATGCTTGCTATTATCAAAGTCATGCTAGTCATATGCCTACAACTTGCACATATTATTTGATGCTTCAAAAATGGGAGAAAATCATTTGTCATATCTTTTGCCATATTCTATACAATGTTCAACTAGGATTTGATGCTTCGTATTGCATTATTAATTGCATATCCTAGATCTTTGTGATCTAAATGCTTTGTACTTGGACCATATGCTTATATTTGGATGTTTTGACTTGAATAGATAATTTATGTTGGATTTATGATATATTGAACACTTGAAGATTTAAATCCACTTCCAAAGCATATTTGCATTTACTTGAATCATTTGAATGCTTTGTTATATATCTTGAACTATTCAATGCCATTGATGTTGCCAAAGAAGGAGAATAAGTGCTAATTGAGAAAAGATAATACACTTCTACATAACATGTGGCAAAAAGGTAAAATCAAAGATGAAAGAGGGAGAATGCACTAAAAAGGTAAAAATGAGGTTTGTTGACCCTAGAATTTCCATACTTTTGTCTTTGAAACCATTCATGGATTAAGGGGGAGCTTTGATAGTTGCTTTGATATTATTGTGCAAAATAACAAGTGTTCTTTATTAACATGCTCAATGGAATTTTGTTGCTTTTGCGTGCTTATCTTGATTTATGCTTTTTGATGTTGCCAAAGGGGGAGAAAAATATGAAAATTGAGAAAATTATATTCTTCCACCATATACATATATGTTGATTTGAAACCATTCATAAATTGAGGGAGTATGATATACATTATTTAGGAATATTTGTTATACTAACCCTTTCTCAATTTTAAGTTTGTCATCATCAAAAAGAGGGAGATTGTAGATACAAGGTATGTTTTGATGATAACAAAGTGGCAACAAAAAAAAGAGAAGAGCTTTGATCAAGAGCAAAAAGCATCAACCATATGTGGATATTGGAGATGTATGATGTAGCCACACAAGAAGAATAATGTCATATCAAAGTGGCAAGATCATTGGATCAAGAGCAACAAGAAATAATTAGAAGAGCAACACCAAGATCGAAGACAACTAACCATGGACAACATCTAAGAGAAGCTCAATATCATAACCATGGTGAAAAATGATCAAAACCAACAAAGTGTCAAGCAATGTCATATCCAACAAGTCAAAGCATCAAGTTCAAGAAAAGATCCAAGATACAAGACATGAAGATAAGTCTAAAATCATATTTAGAATATATCTTTATGACTTAGAATATATGTGAGGGTATATGATAGATTGCATTGCATGAGCTTAAAGTTTTTTCTCAAAGTAAACATGTTTTTCAAATTGCATAATCAAGATGTTTTTCAAACATGTTTTTCAAACATGTTTTTCAAATCCATGGAAAAGATACTTGACATATTTTATAAATTCAAAACATATTTATCAAGTCAAGATCTTTCACAAAAAGTGGTTGGAAGAAAGCTAGAACATATTTGAACTTAGAATTTATTGCTTAAATTCACTGCTGCCTTCCATACAACTTTTCGTATCCAAGATGATGGATTTGGATTTTATGTTCTTCATAAAAGTTGTAGATATCTTTTCTATCTTTCCAAAGAGACCAAGATCACATCAATCCGACTAGTATAACTCAAATTATAGCCAAAATACGAAACAATATTTTTGTTGTCAAGTTAGGAATCAATTACCACTGCGACAGATCTCAACGGCTATACAACGGCTAGTTTTTCAAAAGTGATCCCAACGGCTATAAACAACTATAAAACGGCTAGTTTTTCAAATGAGATCCCAACGGCTATAAACGGCTAGTTTCCCAACGGCTAGTTTTTCCAACAGCTAGTTTCTAACGGCTAGTTTTCCAACGGCTAGTTTTCCAACGGCTATAAACAGCTAGTTTTCAATGGAAACACTATAAATACATTCCTTTTGACCCTAAAACATGGATCACCATTCCTACACATCTTAAGGATGATTTGAGAGCTTCTACACTATCACTTGCATATTCTTTTGTATCTTTCAAAGATCAAATATATTTGAGCTCATATCTTGAAAATCCATATACCCATAGTGCTTCAAGTTGTATATCCACACTTTGAGAGTGTACATTCATTTCGAAATATTTTCCCATTGTATTCTTGAGTTGAAAGGGTTGTGAGACCCATTGTTTGAGAGGTGGCCAAATACCTAAGTAAATTTGTAGTGAATTGTAAGGTTACTAAGTACCCGTAAACTTGGAGATTGAAAGGTATCCAAGAACCCGAAGTCTTGGAAGATTGTAAAGGTTTGTCAAGTACCCGTGAAGCTTGACCATTAGTGAAAAAGTTGATCGAGCGGCTTCAGTCTGGACGTAGGTCACAAATGGTGGTGACTGAACCAGGATATATTGTGTTTGCAATTCTCTCAACTCTAAACTCTTTATTTCTAGCACTTTAATTGTTTCTTTGATATCTTGTATGTGCTAGAATAAGTTCTATAATTATGATATATTATATATTATGGATTGTTTGAATGTATTGATTAGCTTTTCACATATCACAGTTTGCTTGAAGTGATTATTTAGAAACTAGAAGTGGACTTTTGCGAAAATCTTGTAATACTCAATTCACCCCCCCCTCTTGAGTATGGAAGCCACATTCCTAACAATAACCAACCCGCAATGAATATGGAGGGTATAATAATGCTATGAATAATCCAGTATAGAATACTGGTAATAATATCAGCAAAAGAACGTTCTCCTGTGCTTCCAGACATGTTGAGCTCCACATTATTTTAGTCAAAGGGTGGATCAATTCCACAAAGATGAGATATCAGTAACTAGAAATTTACTGAAATATAAAATATAATCCTTGTTAGATCGTCAATTTTGTACCAAGGGTGTCTTTCGAGTATACCGAATCAGTATAGCTATCCTTCTTCTGACACAGCAACAAAATTTCACAATCAGTGGTGGGGGTCAACTACTCGAGAATTTCTTTCCTCTTTCCTCTTTTTGGCCCTAGCCCGTGTGGGTTAGGGCCAAAAAGCCCACAGGGCCAAATGAACCTCAATAATCAAGGCCCGCACGGGCCAAAAGCCCTATCGGTTAGAGCCAGCCCGCGGGCCATCCAAAATTATAATTTCACAATTTGTTTATCATATTCAATACATTAAAAAAATATTTTAACAAATAAATTTTTAACACTTTCTTAACGTATCATTAAAAGAGTACGTGATTCCTAGCAGAGTCAAATTCTAATAATGTAAAATAGTTTCGCACGAATAGTAGGTCAGAATTAATCTCTTTTCTAATCATTTGTATCGTGCTTGAATTCTCTCACCAGCTATTTTGTAATTTAATTTTCTCACTGTTTGTCATCATCTTTTTTTTTTTTTTGGTACATTGCCAGGAGGTATCCCCATTCAACCTTCTCCGGGCACCATGCCCTCGGGATACGGCCCGTTTGGGCTAGCCCCTCATTGTAACAGTGGGTGCACTAAGTTTCGCAACCGAAAAAAGGACGAGACTAATTCCCCAACCGAAGATTTTTTGGCTTATCCTCTGGTCCCCAAAGATTTTTCAAGAAACTGCTTGAGGCATGGTTTGATCCCTGCACCAAGCAATCCCTTGGGAGCTCAGCTGCCAACTGAGCTACCTTGGGGGTTATTTGTCATCATCTTTTCTAACCAAATTTTGAACAAAGTGTATTTGGTATTATCTTAACCCTGATCTCATAAAAACCATTGAGAAGATATCATCTTCTTTTTTCCATTTTTTGAAAAATATTTATTATTTTAAAAACACAATATTTTAAATGAAACGGTCATATTTTGATGCATATTTATTGAATTTTTACATTCTCTTTTTTTCAAAATAGTTTTATTTTTTTCTCTTTTAATTTTGTGTAGTAGAAAAAAATATAAAAGGCCATCAAATATATAACAAAATAGGGAGATATTATATTTACCACTAAAAAGTTTTACAAATGTTACTACTAAATTAATCACCGTTGATTTTTGTCAATCTAACGTTTATAATTTATTGGATACACTTATTAATTAATTATTAATTCTTAATAAATTATAAACTTTAGATTGACGGAAATCAACGGTGATTAATTTAATAGTAAGAATTGTAAAAATTTTCAATAATAAGTATAACCGCTTCCGTTTCATTTAAAATTACTTTATCGATACCACATTTACCTGAACATTCTACCCCTTTGCAAATTTTATGTTTAAGCTTCTGTAGCATCCTTCAAGCAGACATATCTTTGAAAGTGAGAAATCCTTCATTCAATTCATTCAGAAAAATACTTTTTTTTTTTTTTTGTGTGTGTGTGCATATAAAAGTTAAGGACAAGAAGAGCTGGGTACCCCATTGCAATGCCAGGGCATGCCACAGGTCTGAACAAGGGTTTATCTGACGGTAAGAATACAAGAAAGTAAATAAATTAACATTGTATTAATATTGATATATAGGTCAGAACTATACTCAGTACACATGAAAGAAAATAAAATAACATTGAAATTGGTAATGTGATCAGCATAATACATTATTGTGATATATAAGATGAATGCTATAGCACCATCCGGTAATAGTATTCATATACTTTTTTTAGGCATCATCTTCAACGTCCACGACATCCCATTATTTTGGAGCAGCCACGGGTGTAAGGGTTAGCTGGGACATGTTCAACCGGGGGTGTTGGACGTGGCACATTTTTCTCACGAACTTCTTTATATGGATTGTCACCACCAAATACGCCTTGATTGAACATAACCATGCTAAGAAGAAGAAAGCAAAAGAACCACGCCTTCATGATGGGGTTTGATGGTGTTGAACTTTGAAACAAATTAAGTTTCTTATCGATCTCGTCTCTGTTGTGCAATTGTGAGCAATACATTGTGCAAATTTATACTTTCTAGTTTATTGCTTTCAGTTATGATATACACCGAATTTGGTTTAATTCTATTGATTGAAAAACAGTGTTATTTTTGGCAATATGCTATTAGAAGAAGATTGGTTGCTTATCTGTTTGGGTAGTTATTGAGGTTAATGTGTTGGAATATATTTTCTAAATATACCATTATTGTTGATTTAAAATGATTTTTTATCTTTCTTAATTTAGTTTCTGACAAGACTTTACCGCCTTAGAGTGGTTTTGTTACCGAATTCTTCTGACCAAACTAGTGTTCCTCGAGCTTAAAGATCAACAAAGTTAATTTCTTTCCTAAGTCACATCTTAATAGTACTTTTTGGTTAAAATAAAAATGGAGTAAATACCATTTTCGGTCCTCAGCAAATTTCACGATACCCGTTTTAGTTCCTTGCAAATAAGAAGGTTATTCATGGTTCTTAAAAAATTCAAAATGAACCCATTTTAGTCCTTTTGAGGGACTAATGTGGATCTTTTTTGAATTTGTGAGAGACCACAATTTTAACTAAATGGATCCATTTTGAATTTCTTAAGGACCACGAATAGGGCTTTTTGCCCCTTATTAATTAATTAATAATCATTTTGTTCCTTATTGAAAACTATTTACCTGCCTTTCTTTAATCGATTAAGTTGAAGATTTAATCGATTCAACAAAGGTTATACCACTTTAGGTTCAAAATCACACACATCGAAGTCTAAGCATGGCGACAACGAGAGGAAGAAAGGGACACTATGGACTGATGGAAAATTTTATATATATAGAGATTTTTTATGCAGTGGCAGTGACAGGGAAAGGGACGAAAAAAAAAAGTGAATTTTTTTTGAAAGTTTCTCTCTCTACATGAGTGTGGAGGATCTTGTTGTTGTTCCTTGTACGTGTGTTTTTGATTTTGGGTTGAGCATAGTCTGCAACAGCGGCGAAAAGGTAAAGGGTGATGATGAGAGAAAATTAATAAGGGAGAGAGAGAGTTAAAGAAGAGAGAGAGAGAGAGAGAGTACGACGGTTTAATAAGGGGCTGAGATTCTGGCACAATATGCTTTCCTTTGTTGAAGATTTAATCGATTAAGTTGAAGATTTAATCGATTAATCTTCAAGTCAACGATTTTTGTCAGTTTTGACCATTTAATCGATTAAATCTTTAACTTAATCGATTAAAAAAGGACATATTGGTAGATAGTTTTCAATAAGGGACAAAATGGTTATTAATTAATTAATAAGAGGCAAAATGGTCAAAAAGTCCCACGAATAGTCTTTTTATTTGTTAGGGACTAAAGCGTAGGGGTGTTCGCGGTCTGGATTGGATCAGTTTTGGAAGCAAAAATCATCCGATCCAATCCCTTCGGTTTGATCATATAATCATCCATTCAGTTTTTATTTTTTTCAAATCCGATCCGATCCAATCCAATTTTTTTCGGTTTGGATCGGATCGGTTTTCGGTTTTTTGAAAATCCTATATTTCATGATTATTGTGCAAATAACATCTTTTGTATATATTGGCTTTGTAAAAAAAAATTTGAAATACAAAAGCATTAGTAAACTATAATATAATTTTTTAAATTTTGGCAATGAGATATGAAGCTCTACAAAGATAAAATTTTGTTAACGAGATATGACTAGATTTTTTCTTGGGTTTAGTTGATGGGTTAATGGGTCTTGGGTTTAAAAATTTTTAGGCTATGATTAGGGAAACACCCAAGTAGGTTGGGGGAAATTAATATATTGGATCGGTTTTCATCAACCCATCTAAAAATCGATCCAATCCAATTAAAATTTGCGGTTTTTAATCGGTTTTCGGTTTTTCAGTTTTCGGTTTATTTGGTTAATGGTTTTTCGGTTCGGTCATCATAGTTTGAATCGGTTTGGATCGGTTGATGAACACCCCTACTAAAGCGGACATAGTAAAATTTGTTAAGGACCAAAAATGATATTTACTCAAAAAGATGATATTCATTGTTCATTTCGAAAAGAGTAAATATTCTTTTTGGTCATCAGCAAATTTCACGATGCCTGCTTTAGTCCCTAACAAATAAAAAGGGTATTCGTGATAGCTAAGAAATTTAAAATAAACTCATTTAGTTAAAATCGTGGTCTCTCACAAATTCAAAAAATCCCACATTAGTCCCTCAAAAGGATTAAAATGGGTCCATTTTAAATTTCTTATGAATCACGAATAGCCTTTTTATTTGTTAGAGACTAAAACGGGCATCATGAAATTTATTGAGGACCGAAAAAGATATTTACTCTTTCGAGAATATAATTAATGTCCTTATGAATATATAATATTCTGTCCATTTTTAAAATTTTATCTTATTAACATTTTTAAATCGAGGAAAGCTGATTTAGAAGATAAAAAAAACAACATCTCTCTCTCTCTCTGTGTATATAGATATATAACAAAAAAGAAAAAGTCAAATACAACTAACGCAAAATAATTAATTAATAAAATATGACGAAATATAGCAAGCATAAGAGCAAGAAAGGAGAAAACAAAGCAATATTGGTAGAACATTACACGAGCCTTTCACTTGGAAAATTGTAAGGTATTGATATTCAAGTGATTATGAGCAATTTAATTTTTTGTTTTCTCCTAAGTAATGGTTTTGAATTCGAGTGATGGAAATGAAGAAAATAATATTGAGATAAAAACAGAAAAACAAAACAAAAATGCAAGGTAAGGTGCATAAAGCACTTTCAAAACTCACTAAACTTGAGGTTTGATGTTTCTTCTCACCAAAAGTTAAAGCCACAGTTGGTGGCTTTTGTCCTCCCATAGTCCCATGCACAATTCAAGATCACTACTATTGAATTAGTGGATTTTGGAGTTTAAATCAGTTTTAAAATCCGGATCAGACAAGCCTATAGGAGTGAGCAATGTTACCACTTACCACTAGGTCAGCCTCAATTGTTGGTAAAAATGCACCTGATAATATATTTATTATATAATTTAATATAAATTTAATTAAACAGGTTGAACCAATGATCCATCAATTGAACCAATGATCTAGTAGCTCATTACCTTGACCGAGTCGATGTTCGGACCGAGTTTTAAAACAGTGATTTAAATCACATGTTATACACTGTACCAATTACATAAAACAAAATCAATTGAGTGATCAAGTTGTGCAGCTCCCTATGCCAATAAATAGGGTGTTTGCCAATGGTTTCTAGCATCCCAAAATTCAAGAGAAATAGTTCTCTTAGCATCCCAATTTAGAGGGAAAAAACACCAAGTGTCTCTTGAGTATTATTTTGAGTGAGGTGTATTTTCCTAATAAAAGAGAGAGTAATATTATTCTCTCCTTGTGTTTTAGAGAAGTTATTATTTCTTCTACATAGTGAAAATCTTCTTTGATCTTACCAGTGATTTTTTCCAATTGGGTTTTTCACGTAAATCTTGTGTGTCACTTCAATTGGCGTATTTGTTGATCTCTTGATAGGTAAATTTAAGACAAATTACACAGTTGGTGTATAAGAAAGTGGTTAAAAGGCATAGCCTTAAATTCAGTAGTTATTTAATTAGTCACGGTTGCATAGCACGGAGAGACTCCCCCTGTATTTACACTTACCTGGCCAATTGGTTCGGATAATAGTGTCTTGAAATTTCGAATTCTCTCGACTCTATTTTAGCTTAATGATATTTTGTTACCTAACATCTAGCTAGTAACCATATTAAAGGCATTAGGATTGTTAGATTCATATTCAAGAAGGGAGATGAATTGAGCATCATAAAATATTGACAAATGCCCATATCTTTGTTTTCTATTATAGACTAGTTAAATGGTCTTCGGTACTCACATATTCACAAGGCCTGTCACCATGGTTATAGCCTTCACACGTATGCCAATAGCACTTCCTATTCACTAAGTGGGTGATTCACACACACATTCCTTATTCATACCATCGGACTATTGGCTAGAGATACTGGACTTTCCATTGTCAATCATCTCTACCTTTGCTTCTTAGATACAATAATAACTAGCTCTTCAGCTAGACATTGATAGAACATTTGGCGCCATATATAGGAATCAATAAATTTTGATTCCCATCGTACTGACATGATGAACATGAAGAAGGCAACCTTGTCAAAACCAAGGTGAGAGATGAACAATGCTGCAATTCACCAATACTGAAGTCATCATTCAAGTTCGGTTTTGCTCCACAAAAATCCCCTCTGCTGATGGCTTCAAAAATGAGGAATGCTTTGCCCCGCACGTCAATAATACCACAATTCCATAATTTTACAAGTACCGGTGGTTCGAACATTCGCGAACACTTAGAAAAGCGAATAAGATAAGTGTTTTCTTTCTTTTTCCATATTTTTAACTCTGCTACTACTTGCAGATAAAAAAATTATAAAAGGGAAAATATAATATGCAATACACCCACGATATGCACCGGATATCTTCCTTTGTTAATTGCTGTAGATTTTTTCTTGAACTTGATTGCAACAAACATGCCTAGATATAAACTATTGTCTTTAAGCGTCCGAGTGGTTGCCTATCCAACATCCTAATTCTAGATCGTTTAATTTCCAAACCATTGATCTTACAATCCATATGATATTGCAAATGAATGGATTCTCCGTTTGCAGATAAATTGAATCGAATGTGCAAACTACCCGAAAGCAACATATTACGGTTTATAATTCATTTATGTTTCATTGTATTTGAGCACAAAAATTAGCGTCTCATTGCTCCTGCAAAGAACAATTATGTGACAAAAAGGTTTCAAGAGTTAGGTCGTTACATTAAGGGGAGCTTGGAACACCAACCAATTGCAAATGAAGATTGATAAGTCCATGAGATGTGACTTAAAACATATGGTTTTTAATATGAAAATGTATAAAAAAGAATACTCTTTGTGTTAATCGATACCCCAATTACATTGAGTGGAAATGTTGTTGATTTAAATGCTAATGGGCTTCAATTTTATGTTTCAAACCCACTTATTAATATTTTCCAAAGCAAAGAAGAAAGAAAAGAAAAAGAAAAAATAAGAAGAAAAGAAGTGGGCTGGATTTTGTAAGGCAAGGCAGAAGAGCCCAATTGAGCCACAAAAAGAAAAGAAATTGGAAGAAAGAAAGACAAAGTAGCGTGAGGCACAATTGGAAGAGCATTGTGTAACCATCGAACCCTAACCCTCATCTTGCAAACCAACCCATTTTCACCCAACCTCATTCCTTTATGATCATTGAACCACAAAAACCACTTCTTGAGTTGTGTTCACGCAAAATGGTTCATCTAACCCAAGTCTAAACCAAACGATTTTCACAAAATACAATTTACAAAAGAAAACCCCAACTGTTTTGTGAACCTGTGGCAGTTACGCTTCGTTGGCAAGGAGTGGGCGTGGAAAGAAAAAAATGCTTGCGCAAAGGATGACCAAAGCGTGAGAGTGAGGACACGTGGCTGTTGATGCAAGGGTCACGAGGCTTCACATGCAAAAGAAGAGAATATAAAAGAAGGAAGAGCGTCACTGTAGGGAGCTTCTTCTTCCTCTTTTTCATTTCTCTTTTCCATTTTTCTTTAGTTTTATTTTCGTTTTCTGGTACTGTAATGGAGTTTATGCTGTTTGGATTAGAGCATGTCAGTACAGTACTGAGGCTATTCTGGTGAATAGGACTCATACTGTATTTTACGATTTCTGCACTTATTTTCCCTGTAATTTTTTCATTTCATTTGCTGTTTTTGTAGCTCAACCCTTATGGGTATGAGCTAAACCTTTCAAGGTTGGGTCTAGGTTACCCGAACCTCAGTAATGGATGATTGTTAATTTCTTTTGTTAAACTTTGATTCTCAGTTGTTTAATGTCATGCTTTATATGTATACATTCTCTCATTGAGGCCTTATGGTAGATGTTGTTTTAGGAAGAAATCATTGAGAGGTGACTAATTCTGGAAATGCATTAAGCACATGGACTTGATTGTGAGAGCATTCAAGAGCTGTCACTTAGGGATAAGGACAGCCACCATGTAATTTTAGACTTGTGATTCAAGAGTCCTCACTTCATTTAGCACATGGATGTGTGAATGAAAGTTATGGATAAAATGATTTTAAGGGATTAAGATCAACAAGAGTGATCTGTTAACTGGGAATTAAATTTTAGTAATCTGTAACTGCCAGTCTTTCCATTGCTGTGGAAAAGGTAAACCAAAGCCCAACCTATTTTTCTAAACATTTTCATCAACTCAATTTTATTCTCCTCTGATTTTTAATTTTTCAATCATCATTTTGTTTTACATTTTTTTATATATAAAAATCTCTTTACATCAGATACTCAAATTGTTGTCCTACTATGTTTCATCCTTTAGCTCAAGAAATTAATTCAGAAAATTATAAAAAAAATAGAGTAATGTGGTAAGTGCTATTTTAGATTAGTTTTGCGTTTATTTTATTTTTATTTTTACTCTCTTTTTAGATTAGATTCAGTTTTAGCAATTGTAAATTTTAATCAAGTCGAAAACGCTAATTGATCATTGTGGGAACGATGTTAGGGTCTCAAATACGCTCTATATTACTTGTTGTCGCGTATACTTGCGCGCTACTTGCATAAATGTTAGCAAGGCAACAAAGATCATTGGACAACCTACGTATAACTAGGTGTGGAAATTAAAGTTTTGTACTATTTATTTTAAATATGTCTTCTTTTATCACCTTTTTCAAAAACCAAAATAAAGAATGCTTTTGCGCCTTAAAAACATGGTGGGATCGTTTCTTAATCCTTAAGATTAAAATAAGATATTCATCGACAGTTAAAATAGATATTATGCAATTTCTTGATTTCTTATGTGAAATGAATTTATACTTAACTTTACTGCAGTTAAGTCTTAACTTATCCAGAATTGTCGAATGACCAAGACTGGGACCAATATAAGTGCTAGTACACACATGCTACATGAAATTCGCTTGCGCTGGCAGTGCAAAATGAGAATCACAAGTTCATCCCGATAAATTGGCTATATGCCCCTCCGGTTGCATCTCGGCCTTTAGCAGGACGACTTGGCTATAAGTAGACACATTCACCTACCTGCAACACTAGTTCCTCAATAGTATATTTGCTCGCATATTTTATATTTTTTAGGGTGCAAGACATCCACCGGGGTCATGATTTAGGTGGTGTTTGGTTGAAGATTTTCAAAAACTTTCCTATGCATCTGAGTTTGGCAAAGGGTGATGTCCATGTTTGGTACAGAGTTTTGAAGTATTTTCTCATCTCTTCTATTTACATAGCTTTTGAAAAATGCTGGTAAAAAGCAAGAAAAGTCACTGTTAGGAAAGACAGTCTGGAGGTGGTATTTTCTTGTTATCCATCTAAATGCAAAATGGGAAATCAAAAATAGACAAACGTACCCTCGCTCACTCTCTGTTCTTTTCTTTTCTTAGTGTTGTAGCACTTTTGCTTCTGCCATTCTTCTCTTTTCTTTCTTTCTAATACATTCTATTGTAGCACTACTGCTTATAGTTTCATTTTAACAACTCGGAATTTTCAGATAAGTAAAGTGACAGAGATGAGTTTGTCTGCTAATCAAGAAAGAGCTGAAATGGAAAAGAAGAAGTTAGTCTGGAAGGTAGAAGGTTTCACTCAAGAATCTAAGGTGGTGAGGGGAGGACCTGTTGATCCTGCAAAGCTAGTGGTTGAACTTGCTCCAATGGAGATTAGGACATTCTTTATTGACTTCAATCCCCTCCAAACAATTCCTGAAGCTGAAAATCATATGGCAATGTATCAAAGCACCCGGAAGAGCAGCATGACACACTCACTCTTTTAATAAGGGTTGTTTTGTAATTTTGTCATATTTTTCCATCAAAATTTTATCTCAACCAAACATGGACTTAATATATTTAACTCAATTTTCCCGGTTAAATTTCGCTCCAACCAAACAACTTTTTTTTAACTTTCCTACTTAACTCATTTCTCCACCATATTCCTACTAATTCTATTTTCCTAGTAAAAAAAATTTCTCCCGAACCAAACGCCCCTTTAATGACAAAGCAATCACAATCCAACCAGAAGCATCAAGTCCCATAAAATTTTAAGGTTATAAACCCAGGCACTCAGAAACTTAGAGATTGTAAATATTTGTCAAGCTCCCGCGAAGATTGACCAATAATAAAGAATTATTGAGCAGTTATCAATCTGGACGTAGGTTACAACGGAAATGATCGAACTAGAATAAATTGAGTTTGCACTAATGTCAACCCTTATTTTTAAATTATAACGATTTATTTATTTTCTCCTTGATATCTTTTACATGCCATTAGAGCTGTCAAAATGGGCCAGCCCGTCCCATTTGGCCCTAGCTCGTGTGGGTTAAAGCCAAAAAGCCCGCAGGGCCAAATGAACTTCAATAATCAAGGCCCGCATGGGCCAAAAGTCCTATCGGTTCGAGCCAGCCCGCGGGCCATCCAAAATTATAATTTCACAATTTTTTTATCATATTCAATACATTAAAAAATATTTTAACAAATACATTTTTAACACTTTCTTAACATATTTTATACAAATTATAAATTTTTATAATTTAAATTTTTAATAAAGTAAGATTTGTACATAAATATACAAGTGGAAATGTAAACAAAATTTTAATATAAGTAAAAATTTAGTTACTGCTTTTACTAAATTCATTATTAAATGATGCCATCAAATAAAGATTTTCTCATCGGGAGTAATAACATAATACAACAATTATACTGGAAAACTAAAAGTAATGATAGAAAAATTATCTTAATACCAGTATCGAATAAATGCTCTTAGTATGTCATATATTTGAAAGTAAAATAATTGATTTTCTTTAATTACTATTGTTACAAAAAAAAATTAGTTATTATTATCCACAAAATTACTAAAGTGCATTGTATACGATATGTTTCAATACAAATTTGGATGTATAACATGCTTAGATGTCAATAGAAAATTTTATTTTTATTGATGCGCAGATGAAAATCTCTGTTAAAACATATCACTACAGAAAAATTCATTTTTGTTGTAAAATATTATGGAAGAACTTTCACATGGTTCATAACATTTGACTCTTTATTTCTATGACCTTTGATATATTCTATAATCATCACGCTAATGGTGTGTTGAATTGTAGAATACATCCAAAGGGGTATTGTAAAATATTATGGATGACCTTTCACATAGATTATGGATTACCTTTCACATGAATTATGGATGACATTTCACATGAATTATGGATGACCTTTCATATGGTTCATAACATGTGACACTTTGTTTTTTCATGACTTCCATGTTTAAAAATGCATCTAAGAAAGGTCATTATATAGGACTCTTTGCTCATACATATTCTTATTTTATTCTTTCTTTTCTTTTTTTTTGACACTTTATTTTCTTTTCTTTCATATTTCACTTTCTATTAAATTCTCCATCAAAATCTCAATAATTTTTACTTATATTTACAAATAATTTTTAAATAATGAAAATTTTGATGAAAAAAAAGTTTGGCCTGCGGGTCAGCCCTTTGTTTGAATAGCTTATCATTAACTAAATGTTCTAAAAAGTCATTACCACATTGTTGGGGAACCATTAACTAGTTGGGGTCATGGTTAATATACCTACACATTCTATACTAAAAAAAAAATAAAAAAAATATACCTACATATCAATACCTACATATGCAAAAATATACCTACACATCAATACCAAATGTATTCACAGGTTCTCAAATTTTCCAATTCTAATATCTACTAATAAGCCAGATTCTGATCACTCAGCAGCACGAGTGATAGGCAGCAATATTAATAGGAATTTTCAATTCTAATATCTACTAAAAAGCCAGTTTCTGATCACTCAGCAGTACGAGTGATAGGCGAAAATATTAATAGGAATTTCCAATTGTAATATCAAATAAGCCAGTTTCTGATCACTCAGCACTCAGCACTCAGCAGGACGAGTGATAGGCAGCCCCTCCTCAATATTAATAGGAACCATTTATACAAAAAAATAAAAATAGGAACCACCGACCGTTGAGGGGCAGCAAAGGCGTCTGACACTGGTATCTGTTCACCAGTGTTAGTAGTAGCAATTCAGCAAGCACTATGAGTGCCATGCCCCAAGAAATCGGAAACAAACAAAAACAATAACCAGCAAAACCAGACATATGTTGAAAAAGTCATCCAACTCACTGATTTTGCAAAGCACATCGTCATGTATGGATACAGAACAGCAGCCATGACAAAACCAATAATGATGGGATGCTTGTGCTAAAGATCCTTACCACAATCAGACATTGTAACGCCCCGTTCTAGAACCGGATTGTTATCATTGCGTACGGCATTAAGCGCAGTTACAATCACATTGGTTCAATTAGAAAACCGGATAAATTTTTCCTTTTTAAACAAGCCGGATTTAAATAACCAAGTGCGTGATCATAACTATATATACTTCGCGGAATAGTGGGACTAAACTTAATATTATATTCTCATTCTACTTGACAATACGTCGTTAAATGTCTTCATCACTTTAATTATCAAACTAATTCTGAACTCCTTTTATGATTCCCATCTTCTACTATGTTATAGGAATTTTCATTAGCTACGCGTGGGTTTAAACCGCGCTCAAATCGGAGCACCGTAGCCAAAGTTATGCATTTTCTAAGAAAAGGGTGCGAAATCTCCAGAACCCCGCGCCCGTAGCGTGAGATCCACGCCCAGAGCGTGGGAAAACAGAAAGTTGGCGCCCCCAGCGTGGGAGTGGCGCCCTTAGCGTGGATGCTACTGTCTGATCCCGTAATTTGGCGCCCCAAGCGTGAATCTGGCGCCCCAAGCGCCATCCACAGGGCTGGGTGACCCAAAACAAGGTCATTTAACCTACCTATGGTTTTCCACTCATAACTTGAGCTATACTCACTCAAATTACACCATTTTGGTCTCTATGGAAAGCTAAGAGAAATTTCTACAACTTCTATAGAGACATCAAAGTCCAATTCCATCACATTGGGTATGAAAATTGGTCAATCGGACAGGATGTATTTGTTTTCTCAACATTTCCCAATTTAAACAAAAGGTACCTAATTGATTCTCAGCCCAACCAATTCAATAACTCAATACATAACAAGCATGCATATATTGAATTTCAAGTAGGCATCATTTACAGTACATATACATTACGAATCATGGAACTTAGCTTACAAAACACTATGATCATTCTCTTGGCTCCCATCAACAAAAGAGATGACCAAAGGCATAAGCATAGGCTAAGTTCATTCCGATATACCAATCATCAATCTATCATTGCCTATTAATTACAATTATATACATGTGAGCTACAAAACAACATGTATAATCTCAAAAATGCAACACTTCATGCATATGCTAATCCAGATATGGCCACTTGCCACCAGAGGCTCCTGCAGCATCCTTACCTGAAAGGGGGTCCCCACAACACGGGGTGAGATATACGAATATATCCAGTAAACCAGGGGTCCTTGGAGCATCTCTCCACCCCACAGTTCCATATCAGTGTAATAGCAATAACAATAATAATGCAGTAAATACATATCTATGCAAAGTGCAATAACATCTCCAGGAGAAATCCCTCGAGCTCTCAAGCTGTCCTAAGGAAACTCAGATGCAAATAGTCCTACTCGCCAGCTAACTACCAAGTATGATTTACGCATCGTCATGCCACATACCAACATAGGGAAACACCATCCTATGCCACACCAAATGCATACACATACGTATAACAAAGCATTACACTATTTTATTGCATTTATATACACTATAATCACCACTACCCTTTCAGGGCTTGTGGAACAATCAAGGGAATTACACTCAAGGTCCGAAGGCTTACCTCAATGCTTCAGTCAACCTTTGTTCACCACCAACAGGTTCCACAGTCAGTCAATTACAATACTTCACTTCTTAAACAAAACCTACACAAGGTTTAATGCAATCAACACATATTGCATCCAATAACATCTCATAGCTATCAACCAAGCTATACAATTCATACCAAACATAAGCATGAACTCACCTATCCAATGGAGCTAATCAAGCTCCATAGCTTGCTCCAATGGTTGATCACTCACGGTTGGTCCAAATGCCTCAATCCTAGACAACACCAAGGCATAATCAACAACCAACCAAACCAAACCATTTATTAACAATGCAAGAAATCCAATATCAAGCATCATATTCTTGCCATTTTACAAATATACTCATTTAGCTATCTAAACTCATTTTCACCGATTAAACGCAGTTCCTAGCATTTTTCACAACATGCTCTAAGTTCCATTCTTCCTAGAACATAGCTAACTTAACAACATTCCATCAAAACCCTAAAACACTATTCATAAACCCTAACTCATGCAATCTCAAGGAATCATGAGGTTCAAGGGTTAGAATCTTACCACCAATGGTTGCACAACCAAGCAAGGAGCGTTCCTCAAGCTCCCATGGAGGTAGAAATTCCCAAAACTCCAAAATCTCACAAAGGGCCGAATTTTTGAGAGCCAATATCCCTCTCCACAATGCTCCCCACTCAAAACTAAGCTTGGATTATGAAATAGGGGAAGATTTAGAGTGGTTTAGGCTTTTGAATCACTCCAATCGGTTGGGATTTGCTCCCCCTAGGTTCTCTCTCCCTCTTCTCCTTCATTTCTCTCTTCTTCCTCTCTTCTTTCCCTCTGTTTCTGTCGACGGGTTTCCGGGGGGAAATGGGTTTTCTTTAGTTACTTTATCACTTAACATAGGTTAAGTAGTAACATGTGGGTATTAGTTCATCTATCTATTCAACTCCATTAATTACCAAACTTTACCCAAAAGTCTGGAATATTATTCTAGGAATATTTATATTTTTATCTTTATATTTTGGGTACTTTTGCCTACACCCATTTATACCCCTTAATTTTCACTGAGTACACTTTTTAACTCCAAAGTGACTCAGATTCATTTCATTAAGCCTTATACTTAATTTTACTCACTAAAACATGCTTAATTATTTAATTACATGTAATTTGCTAATTAATTAGGTTAGGACTATTATAGACATGATCCAAAACAAGAAGGTGAAACACGAGCCCAAACATCTGTGCTATGCTATTGCCAATTTCCCCAATTGATCTCCTGAAATCGTTCGAAAAAATGTAAGCATGAGAGAAATTTAAAAAAAAGAGTACTTTTACAAACAGAGAAACTGAATGTAGCATAAAAACAAAGACCGATTGCATTCATTTCATCTGTCGTTTTGATGAAAAATAAAGATCTTGATAGATATAAAAAAAACTAATGAATTTAAAATTGTTTCTTTGGCCAAATTCTCGATTAGAAGATTTAGCTTGTATAAATTGCTATTGGTTTGATACGCATAATGGAAGTCGTTTCAGTATAATAAGGATATGTATGTATCCATGATTTAAAATTTGGAAATCTATTACATTTTCTGTTATTTACCGTAACATATATAACATATATGATTATGATATATGAACAAAAATGAATACCTACATAAATGCGCGCGCATTATTTCTATTCTCAAGCATTGATCCTAATTCAATACTATATCCATTCGATCAAAAATGAATCAACAAAATCGTCTTTTTTTTTAGCATCTAATTTTTGATTTTATGAATCTATATAAATATAATTTTTATATCTATTTGTATTGATTTCCTATTATATAGGAAGTTTACAAATGATAACAAGCTCCCGTAAAATGCGCAAGAGGAAAAACAGAAATGACCAAAACAAAAAATCAGTAACAAACAGTAACAGAGAAGATAAATGGAAAAAGAAAAAAAAATTCTATCTTTAATACCCCTCAAGACGGAGAGTGGATATTTGTGACACCCGTCTTGGAAAGCAAAAAGTTGAACTGTGTGGGATGCAAGGCCTTGGTGAGTAAATCTACAAGTTGGTTGGAGGAATCTACAGGAAAAGTTTGCAATGATCCTTTTGAAATGTGTTCCCTAATTAAGTGACAGTCGATTTCAATATGTTTCGTACGCTCATGAAATACTGGGTTTGCAGCAATGTGTAGTGATACCAATATAGGTTGTACAATTGTGAAAAAAATGTGTATAATGATTTGTTTGAATATATTGTTGAGCTTTTCATATATCAAAGTTTGAATAAAATGGTAATTTAAAAATAAAAAAGGGCCATTATCAAAAAAAATTGTTATACTCAAATTACACCCTCTTAAGTATAAAAGCCACATTAACATTTAAACAAAAAAATTCTTCATTTTTTTAAGAAAATAAAAGAAATAAAATATTCATGCTTTGATAATACAAATAAGCACTTTAGATAAGCCCAATATATAAATTTATTAGCTTTGACGAAACTTATCTCATAAACTCTTTCCACACGTATTTATACCCATTTTAATTCCTTTGTTTGAATAGCTTATCATTAACTAAACTTTTAAAAAAGTCATTACCACATTGTTGGGGAAGCAAAGCAGTACCATTAACTAGTTGGGGTTAACAACAAGACACAAAAGCACAATACTTCTAATTGAGTTATATGCATGGTTAATGAGAACCTCCAAATCATGATATATGCAAAAATATGCCTACCATTTATTTCCGGTCTCCTTCCATGAAAATATACAAGAATCAATCAATATGAGAGACATTAACTCCCTCCTTACTTTTTCACCTTCATCTACTTGACTATACACAAGATTAACCAAAATGGCAGCAGAGATATCAACCATGTTCATGAACTAGACTTTAGCCTTGCCTAGAAAAGAAGCTAAAAAAATCTTAAACAAACAGGAAATGACAATATCCACCTATAAATTATTGGAAATTTAGATACGTAAATTAAATCTCAAATATTTATTAATTGTTAGTTATCTATCCAAATGAACTCCAAACATAATTATTTAACAAGTCACCTCAAGAACCATTATTCTAGGAAAAACAAAAAACCAGGATTGGGCAACAACACCCAATAATAGAAGAAATATAGAGCTTTAGTTTCACCTCTAAGAAAATGACATAGCATTAAAACCAGACAGCCACTAACTAGAGGCCAGTTTTGCTGGGATTTATAAGAGCTGCAGTGTATACATTTTAATTATTCTTATTACATTTGAGATTTGCCATTAACCATCTTAATTCACAATGTACTATTGCTATGTCAAAGCTTGCTACATGGAAAACCAAAGCAATCGCCAAGGACTTGGGATAAATCTACATTTGGAAAGTGGTGGTGGCTACTAAGAATGTAGGTCCAAGCTTCATGAAGAAACTCCATATGGAAGAAGAGCAGCAGCCACAACACGACCTTCTTCATTCAGTATGTTGAAAGTTGATGATGCATTTCTCTGGTAATAACAAATAAATCATGAAAATATTCAAAATTCAAAGAGAAGCAGTCAAACTGGTAGTGGTCATTTTGGTTGGCTTGTTCCTTATACCATTTAGAATTATTTTATGAGAACTATGCTATAGATCAATTTTAGGCTACCATTAACATATATTAAAATCGTTGTTCAATAATTAAACACCATTGCAAATTATCTATAACCACTAAACATTAAATGGTTCAAGCAAAATGGAAATTCCACAAGATTCTCTCCATTTAAAGTCCTACCCAGGACAATACCACAAATGACTTTGCAAACATATATTTCCAAGGATTTAATATTGATCCACAGTTCAGTATAAGACTTTTTAACACTATCATCCAATTATTTGTTGCCACATCATTAGAAGAGTTCAACGTATAGTTCTTTGCGTAGTTAAATTCTTTCAATGATGTGATAACATATGATTGAATGATAATATAAAATAGTTTCACTGATAGTATATCAAAATTACACACTTTCCTAATCATTTGTGCTATCATGCTTGAATTCTCTCATCAGCCATTTTGTACTTTGATTCTCTCACTATCTGACATCACATTTTCAAACCAAATTTTAGACAAAGTTTGTCAGGTATTATC
This sequence comes from Gastrolobium bilobum, assembly GCF_033153095.1. Taxonomy (NCBI): domain Eukaryota; kingdom Viridiplantae; phylum Streptophyta; class Magnoliopsida; order Fabales; family Fabaceae; genus Gastrolobium; species Gastrolobium bilobum. The sequence continues at coordinate 144,036 of NW_026895634.1, read as the reverse complement.
TTAATGCGATCCCATAAAAATCTTCCCCGAGGGGAAAAAAAAGATTTATAAAACTTTTGGGATTTAGGGTAGAAAAGATGGGACTCAGGCACCCTCTATCTTGTTCTAGTCCCTAGCTTTCAAAATCTTCTAAACAAGGTTAATAGTTCCCATTTCCTCAGTGTACTTGTGTCCTAAGGATCCATCTGCTTGTTTAATTTAGATTACTTTATTAAACATAATAATGAATACTAACAAAGTCATGCACAAATCTCATATATCAAAGCAATCGTCTATACCGAGTCAACAGCTTCTAACTTCATGCCAGCAGACCGAATAAACCGTCTAATTTCAGGATCTACAGGTTGAATGTTCCTTCCACAGCCAAGAATCAAAATCTCTGAGAAATAATTCTTCCAAGTGTCAGCTACTATGGGTCAATTTGATAGGTGATCATAGCATCGATTTAGTAATATAACAACAAACAGTTTCTTGTAATTAGTTCAAAGTGATTAGTGATTACCTAAAAGACACAATAAATCCAAAGAGAGAGAACAGTAGAAAAGAAAATTATATAAATTCAAGAAAAAGTGAAATGCCATTACTTCGATTAATTTGCATTAATTGTGACAGTGGGATACCTATCAGCTTTAAGGTCCCATCTAAACACTAAGAAACTAAAAGTGCATGTATAGGGACCATCAGTCTTCAATATAGCAACCACTTGCCCAGTGAATTAAAAAGCAAACCATGAATTCAGTAATTTTTCATCTATAGAATTACACATTACGAAGCATCCCTAAAAATTACCCAAATAGGAAATCTATGAGGAAAAATAAAATTGAATAAGAAAAAAAGGGAAAACCACAAAGTCAAGTAAAAAAAAGAATGGCAAAACTAAAAAACCCAACCTGGAATTGGACGAACAATTTGGAAGAACGATAAGCTGCAACAAGGAAAAATATGACAACAAATAAGATAGTCATGCAAGACAAATAATAGATATTCCCCTAATAGAGCAGATATGGAACTGGAATGTTATAATGCATTCACTTCTTGCTGTTTTTGCCTGTCACATAACTATCACAATGATGTTCACATCCTTTTTATCAGAGGGGATAATTAGTCAGATAAGTCATTGCCATTTAGCAGAAGTTATCATCCATTTCTCATATTCTCCAATCTAATGAGATACAAAATAAAGAAGGATAATGAACGCATTATAAGTACTCTCCACAAAGGAATTTAACACAAAATTTAAAACAGGATGTAGTAGTCAAAGATTAAAGAAAACAATAGGTCCTACGAATATTTATTTTAGTAAATAGAATTTTTTAGGGAAAAGCAATTAAAATTAGGGGGTATCCTCCAAAACAAAGTAAATTGGAGAAAATAAAGAACGACAAGAATCAGAAATTGTGCATGCCACCATCATTTTACTGCCCAGTTATTCACGTGCCTGAACATGAGAGAGCATTTCATTTCACTAGGGGTTGAATAGATTTTGACAGAAGTGCTTATCTGCCAAGCTCTTCGCTCATTTCTGGTTTGGGTAGTTGCATCACAATTCTCAAGCTAACCTATGTGGTTGCTAATTTTCTCCTAGGTGAGGGCGAACCGGAGCAGTGGTAAAGCTGTTCCTTTGTGACTGAAAGATCACAGGTTCGAATTCGGGAAACAACCTCTTTGCAATTATTTGTAAAGGTAAAGTTGCGTACAAGGATTTCCCTCACCCCACACTCACTAGTCGGGTTTAAATGGAGAGTGGTTTGGTTTGCTTGGTTCTGTTCAGATATGAAAGTTGTTTTCTGCCTCATTTATTTGTGTTCCACATAATTTGATATCTTTTGGCTGATTGCTATATTGGTGGTTTTCTTGCATACAGAAGTGTTGCACAGTTCTTCCTTTGATTGGGAGTGGTGTTCTGGGTGAAGCTCGCATTACTTTCCTCTAAGGTGTATCAACTAGCAAGGTCAAAGGCTTTTGGGAGCTATCTTCCGAATACACAACATTGACTTTGTGTCAATAAAAAAGTGCTAGTGGCCTAAATCCTAGATGGGTTGATTTTGGGTTATATTTTTGTTTTTCAATATTTTACGTTGAGAGAGAAAATTAAGAATGTGTGAAAATACTCAGGAAGGTCTTATTATGGTTGGGTTAATATTAGTTAAAAAAAAATATATATTATATGTCTTCAAGCTTCAAAGGCATCTTTTCATTTACAGAATTTGGATTTGCATTACCATGGTGGAACAGACTACCGCTCCTTTCTTTCTTCAACTTTAGATATAAAGCCGCAGGACGAAAAAAGTACACAAAAAGGATAAAATTACCAAAGTTTCATGATAGAAAACTTGAAAAGTTAATGCACTTAAGGAACAGGATAATACAAAAATGCTTATTAAAAGAAAACCAAGACTACTAAAGGATAGGGAGGAGAAACAAGGGACATAGAACAAACAAACCTATCAGCAGATATCTCTGAGAACTTCTTTGGTTTCCAAGACAAGAGCAAATTTCCAACACAAAGCAAGCTTCCTTCATATTCAACCCCATTTACAGTAAACCCTGTATCATTATACCTAAAAAATTGGGGAAAGAAAAAGGAAATTACAACCATGTCAAGTCCTTGCAGCAATTAACTGCTATAATACAATGCTAGCTAAAAGTATTCACATTCAACTCTCTTCCTTGAACCCCATATTAAAACTAAATTTAAAACACCCCATTTTGCAGAATGAAAAGAAAAATCCAAAAAAAGGCAGAAAGAAACAAAGACATTGCAACTATGTTAAGTCCCTGCATCAAACATTTGCCATGACACGATGTTATCCAAGACTTATCTAGAAAACCCATTTCACATTCAACTTTCTACTTTGAATCTCCATAATTAAAAAAACTTAAAGCACCCCATTTTCACATTCAACTCTCTTCCTTGAACCCCATATTAAAACTGACTTAAAAAACAAATTTTAAAACACCCCATTTTGCATAATGAGAAGAAAAATCCAAAAAAAGGCAGAAAGGAACAAAGAAATTGCTATAACATGATGTTATCCAAAAGACTATTCTAAAAAACCCATTTTCCCATTCAACTTTCTACCCTGAATCCCCACAATTAAAAAAATAATAAATTAATTAAAGCACCCCATTTTCGAGAATGAAAAAGAAAAAAAAGAGAAAAAAAAGAGGGTACCCTTGAAATCGAAGCTGTTCGTCAGGGACTTGGTCAATGAGGTTGATCTGATCGTACAAAGAGAAAGCGCGTCGAAGAGAGGGCAATGCATGGACATGGTTGTTGGGTTTCAATGGCTCCTTCCGCAAACTGCGTATCAGATTCGGAAGCGCAGTTACTGCTCTTTGCCTCACCGCCATCTTTCTCCTTTCTCCTTTCTCCTTCCTCCTTCCTCCTCTCACTCAGTTCCCAACACCCATTATCAATGTCTTGAGTAAATTTTTAATCCTCCTTTCATAAAAAAATTAAAAATATCTGAAATTATCTGACGTTAAAAAATAGAGAAAGAATTTATTTATAAAAAAAATATTTGTCGTTTTAAACGAGAGTAAATTATTTTTATTTACAGTTACATTTTAATCGTTGTTTTCTAATTTAATAATTATAATTTATTTAAAATTAATAATTAATTAATAAATATAATTTAATAAATTATAATTATTAAATTAATGGTAATCAATAATTAAAATATAGTTGTAAGAAATTAAAAATAAAAATAGATTATAAGTAAAGAAAAAAGTATATAATGTTATTTTAAACAATTTTATCTAATGTGTATCGAAACCATGTTATTTTGAGTTGAAAAATTAAAAAATTAAAATAATAATAATTTCTGCTCCAAAATAATATCATTTATGTTAACATTAGACAATTTTTTTTTTTATACAAAAGTAAATATTAAACACACAACTTAATAAAAGCTATCCAAATTCCTCACGAGACGAATTGTAATAGTTTTAGACAAAATTTTCCAAACCCTTATAAATATAACCTCCCTTGAAGAGTAAAGACAATTAATTAAAATATTTCTGATTGAAAAAATAAATAAAGTTAATGTTATGTAATATTTTATCTTTTTCATTTTGTAAATTTTGTCATTAAAAAATCATGACAATTGATACTATTGAATGACCGATAATGATATTTATTTATGAAAAAAAAATTAATTCGAATGGCATCAATCATAAAGACAACAGTTAAATAGAAATAGATAAATGAATTGCTTTTCTCCTATTTTAATGAATAACGTACTAATAAGATTAGATTGTGAATTTAGAGTGAAAATCGTTTGAGAATAAATCTGACTATTTGACCATTTTGCCTCTCATTAATTAATTAATAATTATTTTGCTCCTGATTCGAAACTATCTATCAATATGCCCTTCTTTAATCGACTACTTTGCATGTTTAATCGACTAAATGGTTGTTGGGAGATTTAATCGACTAAATCTCCCTACTTAATCGATTAAAATCATACTGACTTATTTTTTTTTGTCAAATATAGAGATTTAGTCGACTAAATAGGGAGATTTAGTCGACTAAATCTCCCAACAGCCATTTTTTGTATATTTTGGCCATTTAGTCGATTAAAAATGCAAGGTAGTCGATTAAAGAGGGGCAGATTGATAGATAGTTTCAAATTAGGAGCAAAATAGTTATTAATTAATTAATAAGGGGCAAAAGGGTGAAAAAGCCAATAAATCTTCTCATATCTTATTTTAATATTATCATAGTATAACGTCGAAGTTTACCGTGATTCCATTTATAGATTAATTATTATAATTCTAATGAAAATTATTTGTAAAATAAGAAAGTAAGAATTATCGCTTTTATTACTAACTATTAATTTGTAAATAAATAATTGAAATTTTTTCCTGACATAATAATATTTAGATAGAAACAATCATTTCTGAATCATTTAATAAATAAATTAATATTTATGCTTTTAAAAGACATAAAATTATGTTATTTAATAAAAATTATTGTGTTTTATGGCAAAAGTCTATAATATACCAATACATCAAAAAATCTGATGTGTCATGTCTGAAACTTTCGACACTCTCCGACACTAACACGCATTGCATAAACTAAAAAAAGGTTCAAAGATTGCGATGTGTTGCGTTTTTAGTTCCAACTATTAGATTCGTTTGATTACGGTTATCATTTTATTGAGTTTAATATAAATATTTATTGTTCTGGATGAACATCAATATTGGTTTGTTCTAATTGTGAGTGTCCTTCTTGGGATGTTAACCCCTATATTTATACTCCTAGTTAGAATAGTTGCACTGGACGTGGAGAGAAGGTGGTTACCTTGGACGTGGATGAGTAGTTATCTGGGACGTGCCATCATGGCAAGACCCACCTCCTGGACTAATAAAGGAGACAACTGCCCCATAACCCAGGTATCGTTATCCCGGGTTCTTCCAACCCGTACTAGAGTAACTAACCCGGAACATTAAGCCCCCAAGCTCGGAGTTTAATAATTATTTACTCCGAGTTTATTTTCTGATTTATCTCTTCTTATTCTTCTTTTCCTTATCCCAATGCACACATTAAATACCTTCTGTCTGTTCAGTTTTTACCTGCCACTTGTCACCCTTTGAGTACCTTGAGTGTTGAAATGTCTTGACATTTGAAACGACTCCTCCTAACATCATCATTGCTTCCCAATTTCGAAACGTCAATCATCATTTCTTTTCCTTTTTATTACCATCTGCCTTTTCCATTTTTTCGGTTTCACTCATCCTCCTACCTTCTTCTTCTTTCTTTGTTTTCTTCTTCTTTCCTTTCTGGTTCTACTTTCGTTGCTATTCTGGTTGTCTTCTTCACGTAGGCATTGCTGTGACTTTTCTACTGCTGATTTTAAGCCCTCAGTTCTTCATACAAGTAAGTTCTCTTGTTTCTTGCTTCACCTTCTTATGTTTTGCCTAATGTATAAAAAATGTTTGCTTATACTGCCATCGCTCACCTTGACGAATTGTACCCATTACTTGTTTATTTGTTCTTTATGTTCTTCTTCTTCTTCCTAATTTCTTTACCTCAATACCTTTGTCTTCTTGAATATTCTGGTACCAGCTTGTTAATCTCTGGACAGATCAAGGATCTAACTTGTAAACAACACATTCTATGTTAGTCATTTAAACTTATCATATATCTTCTAAAAGTTTATTGATACCGTTTCGTCCAGGCGATGCCGAGGAATCGTCCGTACCGTTCACTCCCCCTTTCTCGCTTCACACTACCCTCTAGTGTAGAAGGTTTAGAATGGGTTGATGAAGAAGCTCTAGGGCTTCGTTCCTCTTATGAAAATCAGTCGAGTACCCTCCACACTGCTTTACAATCAGTGCCACTATTTCGTGACTCAATAATCACTTCTTTCCGCGTTTCTGTACCTGGAGAAGAAGAACGCATCTGCTCGCCTTCTGGGCAAGGTGAGAGCTCTTTCTTTTTTACCTACAAGTGCTTGTTTTTCGAGCTCAAAATTACTTTACCCTTTACCGAGTTCCAAGTAGATGTCTTGAACCACCTCGAAGTCGCTCCTTCTCAACTACACCCCAACAGTTGGTGTTTTTTGCATACGTTTGAGATAATCTGTCAATCATTTGGATTTGCGTACTCTTTTCGAGTTTTCTTCTGTCTATTTGTTGTGTTCCGAAACGCCATTGACAAAGGATGTCCTCGTCATAGTTGGATTTCATTGAAAGCCCGTCCCGGGCTACGTTGGTGTAGTATGTATGAAGATAACTGGAAGAATTTCAAAGAAGAATATTTCAAAATTTGTATACCTGAAGCTCTTCCTGCTACACCTTCTGCCTTCTCTTCTTCCTCACAACCTGCTCCCCCTTCTGCCTTCTTCCTGAATCAGGACGGAACTCCCCAATTTCCTCTTAGTTAGAACAGTCATCATTACACCACTTCTGCTAGAGCATTTTTAACTAACTCAAAAAATTTGAATACTGATGAAAATGAAACTTATACCTGGTTCAAGCAGCTCGCTTCCGAGTTATGTAAGGAAAATATTTCTCTCACTCCTCGGTCTATCCTAACTAACAAAGATTCTCCTGACTGGGTTTGCCGAAAATTAAGTAAGTACTTATAAAATTCTTTTATGTTTTTCTATATGTTCCTCTTTTAACCTTATTTTTGTTTTTACTATTGTATGTTTTACAGACAAGTGCATGGATCTCACCTTTTTTGCTCGCCAAAAACAAAAAGCCGCCCAAAAGGAAGATTCCTCTGTCTCTGGCGACAAGGACAAACGTCATGTGTAAGAAACCGCACCATTAATTACGGTATTTAATTAATTAATTATGCAAAATTAGGAAATGATTCCATAATTGACCCTAATAATTATTAAGAGGCTTTAATAATTATGGTAAGTGATTAAGAATGCTGAAAGTCGTTTTTCGGAAGAAAAGTGCAGATACCGATTCTGCTAGTCGGTATAAATGCATACCGAAAAAGTATCCCAGAAAATTAAGTTAAGTGCATGATAATTACTAGAATAATATGTAAGACTTGTAAAACGAGTTTTAAGTCCAAATAATGAGAACTGGTGCTAGAAACCGGTACTGGCTTTGAAAAGCGCGTACCGGAAAGGTGCTCAGAAAAATATAATAAAAATATGTTAATTCTTAGAAAATTATGTAGTTTCATAATCCAAAGTTTGGGATTAAAATGCTAAGCGTAGCAATTAAAGTTAATAATGTGTGTTAATGATTGTGTGGCCTATATATACTCTTATTATGGGCACAAAACCCTAGACTCCTTTCTTTCCTACGTGAGTGGGCTGATCAGTTTGTGAGTGAGCACTGTTCCATTGCTTTCTTCTCTAGTTCTTGACCAAAACTCAACCTTGAACCCATTTTCTTGGTTGTTTCATCATCCTAAACACTTGGTGTGAGTGAGAGGCATCATTGTGGGTGAGTGAGGGTGTTCTTCAGTGGTATTCCACCTGCTGTGTGTGAGGTTTTGAGGCTGACTTTGGTTAGTTTGCTTGTGAGAGCTTGGAGTTGGTACTTTGAGCTTCAATGTGTCATCTTTGGGAAGAAAGGACCAACCTTTGTGAAGCCATTTTCATGCATCTACCTTGAGTCAGACTTGAGGGGCTGTGTTGAGCTCCAAGAGCATCTCCATTCTGAGTTTTGAGCCTTGGTATGTTGTACCAACCTTTAACTTGAGTTTTAAGGCTTAAAAATGATACCTTGATGCATCTAATGACTAAAAGATGATAACTTGTTGTTGGGTAATGTTGAACACGCCTAGAAATGCATGATTAGGTGTTTAAAATCAGTAAAAAGGGAACCTTTAAGGGATATCTTCACGAAAACGAAGAAATTGCATTCTGTCGTGAAATATCCGGATATCTGCCCGTGGAATATCCGGATATTGGATATCCGGATATGTGATATCCGGATATGGTGTTTTGGGATATCTGGATATTGGATATCCGGATATGTGAACCTGTATATCCGGATATTGCATATCCGGATATGGTCCCGAGGAATATCCGGATATCCTGGGATTTCGCAGAACAGTAGTTGTGCTGTGTGTACAGTAGGCTATTGGGGGTTTGTGGACCCTAGATTGATGAAGTTGAACTTCTGTATTTAATGGTCTAAGCCAGAATCATGTGATTAAGAGCTTGTGGCTTTTTTAGAAGCTTTAAGACATAAAACGTAATGAAAAGGCGTTGTCTTTAATTTGTATGCATGTGGTACATGTTTATTGATTTATGTTTGGTCCATATCAGATTGTGATCTGCTGTGATTGGACTTTGAGCTTGTGGCATTGGATAGCTAGCTTAGAGGTAAGCTTTCGTGTCCTCAGTTTAGCCATGTTGTGGTTCCACCATGTCCCATGGGGATATGGTATATGCATGTTGTGTTACATGCTTTTGATGTTTTGGAAATGTTGTTGAGCTATTGTATGTTAGTGCCTTGTTGATATGCATGGAGGTGTTCCACCTATACGGTAAGCCTGAGTATGTAGAACATACAAGAGGGTGAGGCTGTGGGTGAGGTGCAAGCGGTGTTCCTTGTACTACATGTAGGGAATAGACGTATTCCTACATTTCTCTAGCCAGTAGATAGTGATTACACACATGCCATAGATATCTGTTGCACTACATAGTTTTGGAACTGATAATGATATAAATGCTTTTTGAACTTATATTGCACATGTAAGTGAGCTTGGGGTGGAAGATCCTTGAGGACCCCTTGTCTTACTAAGATTTCTAGTTTAGAGATCTCACCCCACGTTTGGGGAATGCTTATTTCAGGGTCAGGTAATGTTGAGACCTCAGGCGGCAGGAGGCCGGAGCTGAGTTAGATTGCTGTTATATTATGCTGCCATGATTGGATGCTGGATTTGCATGCTGTTTATATGCTTATAGCTTCAGTTATGTTCATGGAGTTTTATGTTGAGACTGGTTGTTTACTATGTTTATTTGGTGAGCATGGGGATTGTCCATGACACATAGTATTGTTATGTCTTGATTATGTCTTTAGTCTTTTGGTGTTGTGATAATGTATCAGGATATTGTTTGGATTACGATATGTAATACCGTGATGTAGATACACACTTTATTTATATATTGAGGTATTTCAGTAGATGTCTTGTTGCAATTTACATACAGGTGATATTTTATGAAATTGATTAAGTAATCAAGTCGGTAATTGATAATGACGTCATAATTGGAAACAAAAAGAATATTCCGCATTTTTTTTTAATTAAGCACCGCTTAATACGATGTAATGTTAATATTCCGGGTATACACGGGGTGTTACATTTTATGGTATCAGAGCCTGGTTCAAGGGAAAAGCCTGTATGTATTGCAATAATTAGGATGTTTGGTTGTGTCTGTTTTGTGTGTTTGCTCCGTCGAGTATTATTATGATAATGCATATGTGACCACATTGCGTGGGCCCGATCAACTCATAATTTGTGTAACTTGTGCAGAATCATGGTAAGACCCGGGAGAAACCGGGAGACTTCGGAGGATCGGCCCGATCCTGTCCTGGCTGCATTGGCTGAGATGCAAGCAGCCCGACTAGCCGACCAGAAGGCCATGAGAATGGCAAACTAGGCCATGTTGGACGCCGTCAGAGAGGCGAACAGAAAGGCCACTGAGGACGTGTTGGAGGCCAACCGTCTGGCGAACATGACGATGTTTAGAGTCATGTTGGAGGAGATGAGGAATGGCCCTGATGTTGGTCATGCCCCTCCGCCACCACCACGACCTCCACCCAGTCTGCAGGATGACTCTCAGAGTCAGATGGGAGATGGCAGTCATCTTACGGGGGCCATGCAGACCGTCCCTGTTTTTGTTGAGGATCGTGATGAGATCGATCGCCGGCTGAATGCTTTCCGTAAGCATAAGCCACCTGCCTTTGATGGATCCTTTGATCCTGTTGCTGCGGCCGTTGGCTTCAGGCGTTGGACAAGATATTTCGGGTCATGCAGTGCACAGATCCGCAGAAGTTGATGTTCGCTACTTACATGCTGGAGGACGATGCCCATGAGTGGTGGACAAACATTTCTCATGTCTACGAGATGCAGGGTCATGTGATGACTTGGCCTATGTTCGAGGATTTCTTCTTGGGTCAGTACTTTCCTTATGACGCTCAAGAGAGGCAGCATGGAGAGTTTGACAGATTGGTTCAAGGCTCGTTGTCTGTGGACGAGTACCTGGCCAAGTTCAACCAGTTGGTGAAGTTTGCACACTTCAGGATGGCTAGGCCTACTCCTACATTTCTGGCTGCTAAGTTCCGCAGGGGACTTAGTGAGGATATTGCTGGTTACCTAGCTGGTTCTGCTTCTAGAGATTTTGGGACACTGGTTCAGCAGTGTCGTGATATTGAAGATTACTACAGCTCGAGTAAGGCCAAGAAGACCAAGGTTGCTGAGGCGACGAAGGTTGCAGCTGGTAGTTCCACTTCTTGGCGAGACAGGAAGTTTGGGAACAAGGGCAAAGGTAAATAGATGGCAGCTCGGCAGGCGCCGAATCAGTTCAAGAGGACTTCTGCTCAGGGGAGTGCAGCGAGACCTCCTGCTCCCAGGTGTTCGGGATGCGGGAAGACTCATTTTGGGTCGTGCTCTACCGGCCAGTTGATTTGCTTTCAGTGTGGCAAGGAGGGCCACTTCTCCAGAGACTGTCCGTCGGCGACGGCGAGGGCTACTGCAGTGCAGGCAGTGCCACTTCAGATGGTTCCCCTTCCACCTACTTCGGCACCGGCAGTGCCACCATCTTCTGGGAGAGTTTATACTCTGGATCGTCAGCAGTCGGATCGAGCTCCGAACCTTGTCAGAGGTACTGTTACGATTGGTACATCAGCTGTGGATGTTTTGTTTGACTCTGGAGCTACGCATTCTTTTGTTGCTACCCTGATTGCTGTGGGGCTTGAGTTGCCCATGTCTGTGCTTTCTCCACCGCTGCGGGTGACCACCGCCACCGGAGAAAGATGTGATGCTACCACTGTTCATCGCGATATGGAGTTTCAGTGGGATGGCCGTGAGTTCTCGGTAGATCTGATAGGGTTGCCGATGGCCAACTTGGAGGTTATTCTGGGCATGGATTGGCTGTCCAGAAATTGTGTGATGATTGATTGTTGTGCCAAGCGTGTAGTGTTGTCTCCGTGTGATTCCACAGCGAGTTCCTCGCCGTACATTTCGTTTTTGCAGGCTAGGAGAGCCTTGAGAGCATGGGCATTTGATTATGTCATGATGGGAGGTTTGGTGAGTGGTACACAGGAGGACATCTCCGGCATTCCTGTGGTGAGGGAATTCCTCGAGGTGTTTCCTGAGGAGATTCCTAGTTTCCGCCACAGAGGGAGATAGAGTTCTCCATAGATCTGTTGCCTGGTGTGGGGCCGATTTCTTTAGCTCCATACCGGATGTCGCCATCGGAGTTGGCAGAGCTGAAGAAACATATTGAGGATCTTTCAGGGAAAGATTTTATTAGACCGAGTGTGTCTCCTTGGGGAGCACCAGTTATCTTTGTGAAGAAGAAGGACGGGACAATGCGATTGTGCACCGACTACAGGCAGCTGAACAAGGTGACAATCAAGAACAAGTATCCCCTTCCTCGGATTGATGATCTGTTAGATCAGCTCAGGGGTGCTTGTGTGTATTCCAAGATTGATCTCCGATCCGGATACCATCAGATTCGGGTGAAGCCGGAGGATGTCCCGAAGACCGCATTTCGCTCGAGATATGGTCATTTTGAGTACTTGGTGATTCCGTTCGGTCTCACCAATGCACCTGCTGTGTTCATGGATTACATGAATCGGATTTTCCAGCCGTACCTGGATCAGTTTGTGATCGTCTTCATTGACGACATTTTGATTTACACCAAGAGGGAGGAGGAGCATGTGGGGCATTTGAGAACTGTTCTGCAAGTGCTAAAGGAGAAGAAGCTGTATGCGAAGCCTTCCAAATGTGAATTTTGGCTCAAGTCTGTGAAGTTTCTTGGGCATGTTATTTCTGCTGAGGAAGTTGCAGTGGATCCGAACAAGATTGAGGCCGTACTGGATTGGGAGAGACCCAAGACAGTTACGGAAGTAAGGAGCTTTCTGGGTTTGGCAGGTTACTATCGGAGGTTCATCAAGGGATTCTCCACCATGGTTTTTCCATTGACTCGCCTTACTCGGGAGGAGACTCCATTTGTGTGGACTCACGAGTGTGAGGTCTGTTTTCAGGAGTTGAAGGAGAGACTGACTACTGCTCCTGTGTTGGTCCTTCCTGATCATGCGCTTGAGATTGAGCTGTACACCGACGCCTCCGGGAAGGGGCTAGGTTGTGTGTTGATGCAGTTGGGCAAAGTGATTGCCTATGCTTCGAGGCAGTTGAAACCTCATGAGGAAAACTACTCCACTCATGACATGGAGTTGGCTGCTATTGTGTTTGCTTTCAAGATTTGGAGGCATTATCTTTTTGGTTTGAGGTTTGTGGTGTTCAGTGACCACAAGAGTTTGAAGTACCGGTTCGACCAAAAGGAGTTGAACATGAGGCAAAGGAGATGGATGGAGTTCATAAAGGACTACGACTTCGAGCTAAGGTATCATCCTGGCAAGGCCAATGTGGTAGCTAATGGTTTGAGTCGGAAATCCAGTAGTTCATCCAGTTTGTTACTTGGTAACTTTGATGTGGTTGAGAAGTTCCGAAACTTGGCAGTGACCGCTCCGTGTGAGAGTGTACTTCTCGAGTTGGAAGCAACAGATGTTGTGAACGAGCTGATAGAAAAGATTAAAGAGGCACAAGTTCAGAGAGAGTGTCTGGATTATGTGAAGAACCAAGACGGTGTGTCTTGGAATGATGATGGATTGCTTTTGTTTCAGCAGAGGATTGTAGTTCCCCGAGGCCCGTTGACAGAAGAGGTTATGGCAGAAGGCCATAAGGGTCAGTTTTCTATCCACCCTGGTGCTACTAAGATGTATCAAGACTTGAAGAAGAACTTCTGGTGGCCGGGCATGAAGAAAGATGTGGCTATCTTTGTGTCCAAGTGCTTGGTTTGCCAGAAGGTGAAGATTGAGCATCAGAGACCGTCTGGTGAACTTCAACCTCTTGAAGTACCACAGTGGAAGTGGGAAGGTATTTCCATGGACTTCGTGGTGGGATTGCCGAAGACTCAGGCGGGTTATGACTCTATTTGGGTCATTGTGGACAGACTGACGAAGTCTGCCCATTTTCTTCCAGTGAAGGTGAGCTTCACTACAGAGCAGTTGGCCAAGCTTTATGTCCGCGAGATTGTGAGGCTTCACGGGGTGCCCGAGAGTATCATTAGTGATAGGGACCCGAAGTTCACATCTCGGTTCTGGGAGGCGCTGCAGGAGGCTTTTGGTACGCAGTTGAGATTGAGTACCGCCTATCACCCTCAGACTGATGGACAGACTGAGAGGACCATCCAGACCTTGGAGGACATGTTGCGAGCCTGCACGTTGGAGCAGGGCTCGGCATGGGATAGGTACCTTCCGTTGGTTGAGTTTTCTTACAACAACAGCTTTCATGCTAGCCTGGACATGGCGCCCTACGAAGCACTGTATGGTAGGAGGTGTCAGACTCCTACTTGTTGGTCTGAGGTTGGGGACAATGAGCTTTTTGGCTTGGACTTTGTCCAAGATACCACCTTGCAGATCCAGATGATCCGTGAAAAGTTGAAGCAGGCGCAGAATCGCCAGAAGAGCTACTATGATGTCAAGCATCGTCCGCTGGAGTTCAGTGTGGGTGAGCACGTGTTTGTGAGACTTTCACCTGTCACTGGTGTTGGTCGGGCACTCGGAGTGAGGAAGCTAAGCTCGCGATATATTGGGCCATACCAGATCCTCGGTAGAGTAGGGCTTGTTGCCTACCGGCTTGCCTTGCCTCCGAACCTGGCTTTAATAATTATGGTAAGTGATTAAGAATGCTGAAAGTCGCTTTTCGGAAGAAAAGTGCAGATACCGGTTCTGCTAGTCGGTATAAATGCGTACCGAAAAAGTATCCCGGAAAATTAAGGTAAGTGCATGATAATTACTAGAATAATATGTAGGACTTGTAAAACGAGTTTCAAGTCCAAATAATGAGAACTGGTGCTAGAAACCGGTGCTGGCTTTGAAAAGCGCGTACCGGAAAGGTGCTCAGAAAAATATAATAAAAATATGTTAATTCTTATAAAATTATGAAGTTTTATAATTCAAAGTTTGGGATTAAAATGCGAAGCGTAGCAATTAAAGTTAATATTGTGTGTTAATGCTTGTGTGGCCTATATATACTCTTATTATGGGCACAAAACCCTAGACTCCTTTCTTTCCTACGTGAGTGGGCTGATCAGTTTGTGAGTGAGAACTGTTCCATTGCTTTCTTCTCTAGTTCTTGACCAAAACTCAACCTTGAACCCATTTTCTTGGTTGTTTCATCATCCTAAACACTTGGTGTGAGTGAGAGGCATCATTGTGGGTGAGTGAGGGTGTTCTTCAGTGGTATTCCAGCTGCTGTGTGAGAGGTTTTGAGGCTGACTTTGGTTAGTTTGCTTGTGAGAGCTTGGAGTTGGTACTTTGAGCTTCAATGTGTCATCTTTGGGAAGAAAGAACCAACCTTTGTGAAGCCATTTTCGTGCATCTACCTTGAGTCAGACTTGAGGGGATGTGTTGAGCTCCGAGAGCATCTCCATTCTGAGTTTTGAGCCTTGGTATGTTGTACCAACCTTTAACTTGAGTTTTAAGGCTTAAAAATGATACCTTGATGCATCTAATGACTAAAAGATGATAACTTGTTGTTGGGTAATGTTGAACACGCCTAGAAATGCATGATTAGGTGTTTAAAATCGGTAAAAAGGGAACCTTTAAGGGATAACTTCACGAAAATGCAGAAACTGCATTCTGTCGTGAAATATCCGGATATCTGCCCGTGGAATATCCGGATATTGGATATCCGAATATGATATCTGGATATGTGATATCCGGATATGGGATTTTGGGATATCTGGATATTGGATATCCGGATATGTGAACCTGTATATTCGGATATTGCATATCCGGATATGGACAGTGAGATATCCGAATATTGCATATCCGGATATGGTCCTGAGGAATATCCGGATATCCTGGGATTTCGCAGAACAGTAGCTGTGCTGTGTGTACAGTAGGCTATTGGGGGTTTGTGGACCCTAGATTGATGAAGTTGAACTTCTGTATTTAATGGTCTAAGCCAGAATTATGTGATTAAGGGCTTGTGGCTTTATTAGAAGCTTTAAGACATAAAACGTAATGAAAAGGTGTTGTCTTTAATTTGTATGCATGTGGTACATGTTTATTGATTTATATTTGGTCCATATCAGATTGTGATCTGCTGTGATTGGACTTTGAACTTGTGGCATTGGATAGCTAGCTTAGAGGTAAGCTTTCGTGTCCTCGGTTTAGCCATGTTGTGGTTCCACCATGTCCCATGGGGATATGGTATATGCATGTTGTGTTACATGCTTTTGATGTTTTGGAAATGCTGCTGAGCTATTGTATGTTAGTGCCTTGTTGATATGCATGGAGGTGTTCCACCTATACGGTAAGCCTGAGTATGTAGAACATACAAGAGGGTGAGGTTGTGGGTGAGGTGCAAGCGGTGTTCCTTGTACTACATGTAGGGAATAGACGTATTCCTACATTTCTCTGGCCAGTAGATAGTGATTACACACATGCCATAGATATATGTTGCACTACATAGTTTTGGAACCGATAATGATATAAATGCTTTTTGAACTTATATTGCACATGTAAGTGAGCTTGGGGTGGAAGATCCTTGAGGACCCCTTGTCTTACTGAGATTTCTAGTTTAGAGATCTCACCCCACGTTTGGGGAAAGCTTATTTCAGGGTCAAGTAATGTTGAGACCTCAGGCGGCAGGAGGCCGGAGCTGAGTTAGATTGCTGTTATATTATGCTGCCATGATTGGATGCTGGATTTGCATGCTGTTTATATGCTTATAGCTTCAGTTATGTTCATGGAGTTTTATGTTGAGACTGGTTGTTTACTATGTTTATTTGGTGAGCATGGGGATTGTCCATGACACATAGTATTGTTATGTCTTGATTATGTCTTTAGTCTTTTGGTGTTGTGATAATGTATCAGGATATTGTTTGGATTACGAGATGTAATACCGTGATGTAGATACACACTTTATTTATATATTGAGGTATTTCAGTAGATGTCTTGTTGCAATTTACATACAGGTGATATTTTATGAAATTGATTAAGTAATCAAGTCGGTAATTGATAATGACGTCATAATTGGAAACAAAAAGAATATTCCGTATTTTTTTTTAATTAAGCACCGCTTAATACGATGTAATGTTAATATTCCGGGTATACACGGGGTGTTACATTTTATGGTATCAGAGCCTGGTTCAAGGGAAAAGCCTGTATGTATTGCAATAATTAGGATGTTTGGTTGTGTCTGTTTTGTGTGTTTGCTCCGTCGAGTATTATTATGATAATGCATATGTGACCACATTGCGTGGGCCTGATCAACTCATAATTTGTGTAACTTATGCAGAATCATGGTAAGACCCGGGAGAAACCGGGAGACTTCGGAGGATCGGCCCGATCCTGTCCTGGCTGCATTGGCTGAGATGCAAGCGGCCCGACTAGCCGACCAGAAGGCCATTAGAATGGCAAACTAGGCCATGTTGGACGCCGTCAGAGAGGCGAACAGAAAGGCCACTGAGGACGTGTTGGAGGCCAACCGTCTGGCGAACATGACGATGTTTAGAGTCATGTTGGAGGAGATGAGGAATGGCCCTGATGTTGGTCATGCCCCTCCGCCACCACCACGACCTCCACCCAGTCTGCAGGATGACTCTCAGAGTCAGATGGGAGATGGCAGTCATCTTACGGGGGCCATGCAGACCGTCCCTGTTTTTGTTGAGGATCGTGATGAGATCGATCGCCGGCTGAATGCTTTCCGTAAGCATAAGCCACCTGCCTTTGATGGATCCTTTGATCCTGTTGCTGCGGCCGTTGGCTTCAGGCGTTGGACAAGATATTTCGGGTCATGCAGTGCACAGATCCGCAGAAGTTGATGTTCGCTACTTACATGCTGGAGGGCGATGCCCATGAGTGGTGGACAAACATTTCTCATGTCTACGAGATGCAGGGTCATGTGATGACTTGGCCTATGTTCGAGGATTTCTTCTTGGGTCAGTACTTTCCTTATGACGCTCAAGAGAGGCAGCATGGAGAGTTTGACAGATTGGTTCAAGGCTCGTTGTCTGTGGACGAGTACCTGGCCAAGTTCAACCAGTTGGTGAAGTTTGCACACTTCAGGATGGCTAGGCCTACTCCTACATTTCTGGCTGCTAAGTTCCGCAGGGGACTTAGTGAGGATATTGCTGGTTACCTAGCTGGTTCTGCTTCTAGAGATTTTGGGACACTGGTTCAGCAGTGTCGTGATATTGAAGATTACTACAGCTCGAGTAAGGCCAAGAAGACCAAGGTTGCTGAGGCGACGAAGGTTGCAGCTGGTAGTTCCACTTCTTGGCGAGACAGGAAGTTTGGGAACAAGGGCAAAGGTAAACAGATGGCAGCTCGGCAGGCGCCGAATCAGTTCAAGAGGACTTCTGCTCAGGGGAGTGCAGCGAGACCTCCTGCTCCCAGGTGTTCGGGATGCGGGAAGACTCATTTTGGGTCGTGCTCTACCGGCCAGTTGATTTGCTTTTAGTGTGGCAAGGAGGGCCACTTCTCCAGAGACTGTCCGTCGGCGACGGCGAGGGCTACTGCAGTGCAGGCAGTGCCACTTCAGATGGTTCCCCTTCCACCTACTTTGGCACCGGCAGTGCCACCATCTTCTGGGAGAGTTTATACTCTGGATCGTCAGCAGTCGGATCGAGCTCCGAACCTTGTCAGAGGTACTGTTACGATTGGTACATCAGCTGTGGATGTTTTGTTTGACTCTGGAGCTACGCATTCTTTTGTTGCTACCCTGATTGCTGTGGGGCTTGAGTTGCCCATGTCTGTGCTTTCTCCACCGCTGCGGGTGACCACCGCCACCGGAGAAAGATGTGATGCTACCACTGTTCATCGCGATATGGCGTTTCAGTGGGATGGCCGTGAGTTCTCGGTAGATCTGATAGGGTTGCCGATGGCCAACTTGGAGGTTATTCTGGGCATGGATTGGCTGTCCAGAAATTGTGTGATGATTGATTGTTGTGCCAAGCGTGTAGTGTTGTCTCCGTGTGATTCCACAGCGAGTTCCTCGCCGTACATTTCGTTTTTGCAGGCTAGGAGAGCCTTGAGAGCATGGGCATTTGATTATGTCATGATGGGAGGTTTGGTGAGTGGTACACAGGAGGACATCTCCGGCATTCCTGTGGTGAGGGAATTCCTCGAGGTGTTTCCTGAGGAGATTCCTAGTTTCCGCCACAGAGGGAGATAGAGTTCTCCATAGATCTGTTGCCTGGTGTGGGGCCGATTTCTTTAGCTCCATACCGGATGTCGCCATCGGAGTTGGCAGAGCTGAAGAAACATATTGAGGATCTTTCAGTGAAAGATTTTATTAGACCGAGTGTGTCTCCTTGGGGAGCACCAGTTATCTTTGTGAAGAAGAAGGACGGGACAATGCGATTGTGCACCGACTACAGGCAGCTGAACAAGGTGACAATCAAGAACAAGTATCCCCTTCCTCGGATTGATGATCTGTTAGATCAGCTCAGGGGTGCTTGTGTGTATTCCAAGATTGATCTTCGATCCGGATACCATCAGATTCGGGTGAAGCCGGAGGATGTCCCGAAGACCGCATTTCGCTCGAGATATGGTCATTTTGAGTACTTGGTGATTCCGTTCGGTCTCACCAATGCACCTGCTGTGTTCATGGATTACATGAATCGGATTTTCCAGCCGTACCTGGATCAGTTTGTGATCGTCTTCATTGACGACATTTTGATTTACTCCAAGACGGAGGAGGAGCATGTGGGGCATTTGAGAACTGTTCTGCAAGTGCTAAAGGAGAAGAAGCTGTATGCGAAGCCTTCCAAATGTGAATTTTGGCTCAAGTCTGTGAAGTTTCTTGGGCATGTTATTTCTGCTGAGGGAGTTGCAGTGGATCCGAACAAGATTGAGGCCGTACTGGATTGGGAGAGACCCAAGACAGTTACGGAAGTGAGGAGCTTTCTGGGTTTGGCAGGTTACTATCGGAGGTTCATCAAGGGATTCTCCACCATGGTTTTTCCATTGACTCGCCTTACTCGGGAGGAGACTCCATTTGTGTGGACTCACGAGTGTGAGGTCTGTTTTCAGGAGTTGAAGGAGAGACTGACTACTGCTCCTGTGTTGGTCCTTCCTGATCATGTGCTTGAGATTGAGCTGTACACCGACGCCTCCGGGAAGGGGCTAGGTTGTGTGTTGATGCAGTTGGGCAAAGTGATTGCCTATGCTTCGAGGCAGTTGAAACCTCATGAGGAAAACTACTCCACTCATGACATGGAGTTGGCTGCTATTGTGTTTGCTTTCAAGATTTGGAGGCATTATCTTTTTGGTTTGAGGTTTGTGGTGTTCAGTGACCACAAGAGTTTGAAGTACCGGTTCGACCAGAAGGAGTTGAACATGAGGCAAAGGAGATGGATGGAGTTCATAAAGGACTACGACTTCGAGCTAAGGTATCATCCTGGCAAGGCCAATGTGGTAGCTAATGGTTTGAGTCGGAAATCCAGTAGTTCATCCAGTTTGTTACTTGGTAACTTTGATGTGGTTGAGAAGTTCCGAAACTTGGCAGTGACCGCTCCGTGTGAGAGTGTACTTCTCGAGTTGGAAGCAACAGATGTTGTGAACGAGCTGATAGAAAAGATTAAAGAGGCACAAGTTCAGAGAGAGTGTCTGGATTATGTGAAGAACCAAGACGGTGTGTCTTGGAATGATGATGGATTGCTTTTGTTTCAGCAGAGGATTGTAGTTCCCCGAGGCCCGTTGACAGAAGAGGTTATGGCAGAAGGCCATAAGGGTCAGTTTTCTATCCACCCTGGTGCTACTAAGATGTATCAAGACTTGAAGAAGAACTTCTGGTGGCCGGGCATGAAGAAAGATGTGGCTATCTTTGTGTCCAAGTGTTTGGTTTGCCAGAAGGTGAAGATTGAGCATCAGAGACCGTCTGGTGAACTTCAACCTCTTGAAGTACCACAGTGGAAGTGGGAAGGTATTTCCATGGACTTCGTGGTGGGATTGCCGAAGACTCAGGCGGGTTATGACTCTATTTGGGTCATTGTGGACAGACTGACGAAGTCTGCCCATTTTCTTCCAGTGAAGGTGAGCTTCACTACAGAGCAGTTGGCCAAGCTTTATGTCCGCGAGATTGTGAGGCTTCACGGGGTGCCCGAGAGTATCATTAGTGATAGGGACCCGAAGTTCACATCTCGGTTCTGGGAGGCGCTGCAGGAGGCTTTTGGTACGCAGTTGAGATTGAGTACCGCCTATCACCCTCAGACTGATGGACAGACTGAGAGGACCATCCAGACCTTGGAGGACATGTTGCGAGCCTGCACGTTGGAGAAGGGCTCGGCATGGGATAGGTACCTTCCGTTGGTTGAGTTTTCTTACAACAACAACTTTCATGCTAGCCTGGACATGGCGCCCTACGAAGCACTGTATGGTAGGAGGTGTCAGACTCCTACTTGTTGGTCTGAGGTTGGGGACAAGGAGCTTTTTGGCTTGGACTTTGTCCAAGATACCACCTTGCAGATCCAGATGATCCGTGAAAAGTTGAAGCAGGCGCTTAATCGCCAGAAGAGCTACTATGATGTCAAGCATCGTCCGCTGGAGTTCAGTGTGGGTGAGCACGTGTTTGTGAGACTTTCACCTGTCACTGGTGTTGGTCGGGCACTCGGAGTGAGGAAGCTAAGCTCGCGATATATTGGGCCATACCAGATCCTTGGTAGAGTAGGGCTTGTTGCCTACCGGCTTGCCTTGCCTCCGAACCTGGCTTTAATAATTATGGTAAGTGATTAAGAATGCTGAAAGTCGCTTTTCGGAAGAAAAGTGCAGATACCGGTTCTGCTAGTCGGTATAAATGCGTACCGAAAAAGTATCCCGAAAAATTAAGGTAAGTGCATGATAATTACTAGAATAATATGTAGGACTTGTAAAACGAGTTTCAAGTCCAAATAATGAGAACTGGTGCTAGAAACCGGTACTGGCTTTGAAAAGCGCGTACCAGAAAGGTGCTCAGAAAAATATAATAAAAATATGTTAATTCTTATAAAATTATGAAGTTTTATAATCCAAAGTTTGGGATTAAAATGCGAAGCGTAGCAATTAAAGTTAATACTGTGTGTTAATGCTTGTGTGGCCTATATATACTCTTATTATGGGCACAAAACCCTAGACTCCTTTCTTTCCTACGTGAGTGGGCTGATCAGTTTGTGAGTGAGAACTGTTCCATTGCTTTCTTCTCTAGTTCTTGACCAAAACTCAACCTTGAACCCATTTTCTTGGTTGTTTCATCATCCTAAACACTTGGTGTGAGTGAGAGGCATCATTGTGGGTGAGTGAGGGTGTTCTTCAGTGGTATTCCAGCTGCTGTGTGAGAGGTTTTGAGGCTGACTTTGGTTAGTTTGCTTGTGAGAGCTTGGAGTTGGTACTTTGAGCTTCAATGTGTCATCTTTGGGAAGAAAGAACCAACCTTTGTGAAGCCATTTTCGTGCATCTACCTTGAGTCAGACTTGAGGGGATGTGTTGAGCTCCGAGAGCATCTCCATTCTGAGTTTTGAGCCTTGGTATGTTGTACCAACCTTTAACTTGAGTTTTAAGGCTTAAAAATGATACCTTGATGCATCTAATGACTAAAAGATGATAACTTGTTGTTGGGTAATGTTGAACACGCCTAGAAATGCATGATTAGGTGTTTAAAATCGGTAAAAAGGGAACCTTTAAGGGATAACTTCACGAAAATGCAGAAACTGCATTCTGTCGTGAAATATCCGGATATCTGCCCGTGGAATATCCGGATATTGGATATCCGTATATGATATCTGGATATGTGATATCCGGATATGGGATTTTGGGATATCTGGATATTGGATATCCGGATATGTGAACCTGTATATTCGGATATTGCATATCCGGATATGGACAGTGAGATATCCGGATATTGCATATCCGGATATGGTCCTGAGGAATATCCGGATATCCTGGGATTTCGCAGAACAGTAGCTGTGCTGTGTGTACAGTAGGCTATTGGGGGTTTGTGGACCCTAGATTGATGAAGTTGAACTTCTGTATTTAATGGTCTAAGCCAGAATTATGTGATTAAGGGCTTGTGGCTTTATTAGAAGCTTTAAAACATAAAACGTAATGAAAAGGTGTTGTCTTTAATTTGTATGCATGTGGTACATGTTTATTGATTTATATTTGGTCCATATCAGATTGTGATCTGCTGTGATTGGACTTTGAACTTGTGGCATTGGATAGCTAGCTTAGAGGTAAGCTTTCGTGTCCTCGGTTTAGCCATGTTGTGGTTCCACCATGTCCCATGGGGATATGGTATATGCATGTTGTGTTACATGCTTTTGATGTTTTGGAAATGCTGTTGAGCTATTGTATGTTAGTGCCTTGTTGATATGCATGGAGGTGTTCCACCTATACGGTAAGCCTGAGTATGTAGAACATACAAGAGGGTGAGGTTGTGGGTGAGGTGCAAGCGGTGTTCCTTGTACTACATGTAGGGAATAGACGTATTCCTACATTTCTCTGGCCAGTAGATAGTGATTACACACATGCCATAGATATATGTTGCACTACATAGTTTTGGAACCGATAATGATATAAATGCTTTTTGAACTTATATTGCACATGTAAGTGAGCTTGGGGTGGAAGATCCTTGAGGACCCCTTGTCTTACTGAGATTTCTAGTTTAGAGATCTCACCCCACGTTTGGGGAAAGCTTATTTCAGGGTCAGGTAATGTTGAGACCTCAGGCGGCAGGAGGCCGGAGCTGAGTTAGATTGCTGTTATATTATGCTGCCATGATTGGATGCTGGATTTGCATGCTGTTTATATGCTTATAGCTTCAGTTATGTTCATGGAGTTTTATGTTGAGACTGGTTGTTTACTATGTTTATTTGGTGAGCATGGGGATTGTTCATGACACATAGTATTGTTATGTCTTGATTATGTCTTGAGTCTTTTGGTGTTGTAATAATGTATCAGGATATTGTCCGGATTACGATATGTAATACCGTGATGTAGATACACACTTTATTTATATATTGAGGTATTTCAGTAGATTTTTTGTTGCAATTTACATACAGGTGATATTTTATGAACTTGATTAAGTAATCAAGTCGGTAATTGATAATGACGTCATAATTGGAAAGAAAAAGAATATTCCGCATT
Organism: Gastrolobium bilobum; assembly: GCF_033153095.1. Taxonomy (NCBI): domain Eukaryota; kingdom Viridiplantae; phylum Streptophyta; class Magnoliopsida; order Fabales; family Fabaceae; genus Gastrolobium; species Gastrolobium bilobum. The sequence goes on along the minus strand of NW_026895634.1, from coordinate 120,192 downwards.
TTTTTTAATTAAGCACCGCTTAATACGATGTAATGTTAATATTTCGGGTATACACGGGGTGTTACATCATGCTCCATCTTCAGTTTCTGGCGAGAAAGAACTCTCTCTTACTCGCTCTCCTATGCCAGCTACTTCTGCAACGGGTTCTATGCCGAGTACCGCTGTTGAGATGGAGATGGAGATTGACTCTGGCGAGATCCGTCATCCCAAACGAGTTCGGATTACTGATGCTAGCCATGATTTTTCAAGTGATAAATCTCTAACTCCTCCCCATTCTGTTATTGCTACTCCTTCTTCTGACCCATCTTTTATGAAAAAGATACAACCTTGCTTTACGGCTGGGCTGCGTGAAAAGTGGAATAAATTTTCTTTGGACCAACTCATCCAAAAATTTATTGACATCCGAGATCATTCCCTCCGAGAAGCTCATTATTACGAAATGGCCCTCCTGGCTCTAGCTGAATGCCAGCAACTTCAGTCTAAGCTTAAAGACTTACAGCTTTTAAAAACCAACTTCCAGGTGGAACAAATTCGTCTACTCAAAAAAGCTGAAACAACCGAGTTGGTATCACAAGACACTCAACTCAAACTCACAAAATCCGAAGATTTGAGGAAAAAGCTGAATGAAGAGCTTACTGTGCTTAAACAAGATCACCAAGTGCTTACTGATGAACAAAAAATTCTGAAGAAAAACTTCGAAGATTCTGACCTCCGAGTAGCCGAATTGGAGCTGGAAGTGGATACTTTAAAGAAGGATATCTCAAACTTACGACAAGCTCATGATGACACGGATTCAAAATATGTTGCTTTTGGCCATCAAATTCGTGGTTGGGTTGTAGACCAGGTGAAATTTTTCCACCCGAACTCCCCTTTACTTAGACAAAATTGAGACCTTCAACTTCATCCAAGACGGACGGCTATGTACTCACGATGAAAAAGGCTCTGTTGCTGTTCTTGCTGAGTGCCCCTCTGACTATATGCACTCCAACTCTGCGTCTGATCATGCTACTTCCGAGGATACTCCAAAAGATACTTGAAGGGGTGGAATGCCACCTTATTTTGTATTCAGTCTTATTTCTCCTGTTTTGTTATGACTCTATATTTTGTATTTTGTCCCATTAACTTGCTTTACTATTTGGGCTATTAAGGGTCAAGATTGGCTATCAACTTCTTAATTTTTAACAAGAATATTATGTTCATCATATTGATGTTACTTCTCAATTATTTGAAATTATCACACGATTAACTAATGTTTCACTTAACTAACATTTCACCATAAGCTTTTAAAGAAAGAAAAAGATTATGTCATCCCGCTTTCGAGTAAGAGTTAAACGAGTGCCCAGAGGGCCAATCAAAGCGGCCAGGGACTTTATCTTCTCGCTTCTGGGTATGAATTGAACGGGTGCCCAAGAGGCCAATCAAGGCGGCAAGGGACTTTATATTCCCGCTTCCGAGTAGGAATTGAACGGGTGCCCAAGAGGCCAATCAAGGCGGCAAGGGACTTTGTCTTCCCGCTTCCGAGTAGGAAATGAACGGGTGCCCAAGAGGCTAATCAAGGCGGCAAGGGACTTTATATTCCGGCTTCCGAGTAGGAATTGAACGGGTGCCCAATAGGCTAATCAAGGCGGCAATGGACTTTGTCTTCCCGCTTCCGAGTAGGAATTGAATGGGTGCCCAAGAGGCCAATCAAGGCGGCAAGGGACTTTATATTCCCGCTTCCGAGTAGGAATTGAAGGGGTGCCCAAGAGGCCAATCAAGGCGGCAAGGGACTTTGTCTTCCTGCTTCCGAGTAGGAAATAAACGGGTGCCTAAGAGGCCAATCAAGGCGGCAAGGGACTTTATATTCCCGCTTCTGAGTAGGAATTGAACGGGTGCCCAAGAGGCCAATCAAGGCGGCAAGGGACTTTATATTCCGGCTTCCGAGTAGGAATTGAACGGGTGCCCAAGAGGCCAATCAAGGCGGTAAGAGACTTTGTCTTCCCGCTTCTGAGTAGGAATTGAACGGGTGCCCAAGAGGCCAATCAAGGCGGCAAAGGACTTTGTCTTCCCGCTTCCGAGTAGAAAATGAACGGGTGCCCAAGAGGCCAATCAAGGCGGCAAAAGACTTTATATTCCCGCTTCCGAGTAGGAATTGAACGGGTGCCCAAGAGGTCAATCAAGGCGGCAAGGGACTTTGTCTTCCTGCTTCCGAGTAGGAAATGAACGGGTGCCCAAAAGGCCAATCAAGGCGGCAATGGACTTTATCTCTCTTAAACGCATCATATCATCAAAATTAAACAATCATCCATATCATAAATTCAAATGCTTCCAAGTTTAAGAACACCACGAGTTCAAACATAACAAAATACGACCTAGCACTACAATGCATAATTAAACTATATTAATAACTTGCCCAACGACTTCTCATTAAATCTTGTATCCTTCAACTGAAATACCTTTTCAACTTGGCAGCATTCCAATATCGTGGAATTGGTTTTCCATCTAAATGCTCTATCTGATATGCCCCCGTCTTGGTGGTCAGTGTTACCCGGTATGGACCTTCCCAATTAGCTGCCATCTTCCCATCACTTGCATTTTTATTCTCCACATCTGCCCGCCTGAGCACCAAATCTCCAACCTGAAACTCTCTTTTCACCACCGTCCGATTATACCTAGTTGCTGCTCGCTGCTTTGACGCCATTTCCACTAATGCTGCTTTCTCTCGCTCTTCTTCTAACAGCTGCAAATCAATCTTCATCATTTCACTATTCTTTTCTTCTTTTTCTTCAGATATTATCTTTCTTCTCCATGATGGCTCGCCGACTTCTACTGGAAGCATTGCATCAAATCCGTAAGTCATTTTAAAAGGGGTTTCTTGAATGCTGGACTGCACTGAAGTTCGGTATCCCCACAACACGTTGTCCAACTCTTCTACCCATCTTCCTTTACAATCCTCTACTCTTCTTTTCAAACCATTTGTCAAAATCTTATTGGCTGATTCTACCTGCCCATTTGGTTTACTCTACGTCTTTCCCCTTGATAATTTCTCCTTTCTAAGAGGCTTCTGGATATCTGAGATACTTGCTTTCTTCGAACTTCTGTCCTCCTATTCCCAGTCTGAGGTGGAGGTGATAACGGAATATAACTAGAAAGGGGAGATACATAACCTCTCTACCTATACCAGCTTTGTGGTCTATTCCTCTCAGATAATCCCTCCTCTGAATATTGCCTCCCTCTTCCTCCTTCCTGCTGTTGCCTGTTCCTTATCTCCTCCACCAACTGAATTAAAGTTTCTCCAATTGTATCTAATGATCGACTCCCTCCACTGGACCGAAAGGAATCTTCTTCGCCTCCGTTTTCTTCGTTCTCCCCCGCTCGCTCATCATGGTGGTTGCTTGCCATGACTCAAGAAAATGCGTAGGAATAGTTTTACCTTTCCCACAGACAGCGCCAAATGTTCTGGATGAACATTAATATTGGTTTGTTCTAATTGTGACTGTCCTTCTTGGGATGTTAACCCATATATTTGTACTCCTAGTTAGAATAGTTGCACTGTACGTGGAGAGAAGGTGGTTACCTTGGACGTGGATGAGTAGTTATCTGGGACGTGCCATCATGGCAAGACCCACCTCCTGGACTAATAAAGGAGACAACTGCCCCATAACCCGGGTACCGTTATCCCGGGTTCTTCCAACCCGTACCAGAGTAACTAACCCAGAACATTTATAATATTTTATGTTTTTTTATAAAATTAATGGGTATTATAAGTTTAGTTTATTTTTTTGTTAAATTATTGAATATTAAATATAATATACACTAATAAATCAAAAATATTATTTAATATCTAAACGTATCATAACGTGTCAAAATTTAACATTTTTTAGAATTAACACATCGTAGTGTCGTGTCGTGTCTCGTGTGACGTGTCAATGTCGGTGCAACATACATAAAGTATTAGTTATATAATAAAAATTATATTTACAAAAAAAAAAAAAAATTATGGTGAGAGAAAGTAGAATTTTTTTAATTTAATATTAATTAAAAATAATAATTTTAACTAAATAATTTTCCTTATTGATAAAATACTAACTTTTTATTTATTTGACCGAAACCCAACCATTGGGAATAACGGGGCAGGTCTCACCCGTTCTAATTTAAAGAACTAGTTGAAGTGAATGGGAACTTAAGAGCAACGATAAATGGCTTGTTCCAGTTTGTTAAAATTACAAAGCCACAACTCCTATAGTACTTCTATGATGTTACGTCTTTCACCCTTTCTCACCATTCCCTCTTCCCCTTCTTCTCTCTCATTCCCGTTCCGTTCCAACTGCCACGTTCCTTCTTCTTCTTCTTCTTCTCAAGTAGCCCTACAAGATCACCAACACCAACAACAACAAGAACAACCCAATCTTCGAAGCTCACAGCTGGTGGCATTGGAATATGAAGACCTCAATCTCTCCTACAACTTGGTACCCTTTTTTGTCTTTTTTTTTCTATTATTATTGCTATTATCATTATTATTTAGTGTTATGATGTATATCCAAAATTTTCAGGATATGGGTCATGTCAGGATCAGGCAACATGTTAATCCACTGAGCTCTTCTTTCTCTGTATGTTCCTTTCTCTATTCTAATTCTCTCGTTCCATTATTTCCTATATTCATATTCGTTTTATTATACACATGGATAAAATATATTTTTGGTCTTTAGACAAACAATTATTTTTAAATTAAATTGGTCCTTTAAGAAAAAAAAAAGTTTTAAATTTAGTCCCTATATTAGAGTTATTACAAGTTGATTTATAGGGACTAAATTGGTAATGAGTGCTACTATAGGTACCAACAATATATTTTAACTTTATATATAGAGGCAGGATCTTTTGACACCTCATCTGATAGTCGTTAGATCAAAAAATATCAATGGTATCACATACTTACAAATCAGAGTCATTGATATTTTTTGATCTAACGGCTCTCAGATGAGGTGTCAAAGGAACCTGCCTCTTATATATATATATATATATATATATATAGTCAGGATCTTTTGACTCTAGTATATTAATTTAAAGTTTTGATTACCAATTTTTTTTTTTTTTTAAGTTTTACTCCCCATGTTGGTCGTTGATTTTCCATCCATTTGACGGTTGTAGTTTATTTGGAATTAATAATTAATTAATAGATATAATTCGATAAACTACTACAGTTATATGTTGGATATATTAATAATATAGTCCAATAATATGTTCACATACTAGCCCAATAGGTGAAAACATGGTTATTTGAGCCCATATGAATGGAAGCCCAATAGCTTGCATTATTTATAGGATTTTTCTAAACCGGAGGTAATATTGTTGAGTATTCCCTATTGAGCATTCCAAACTTGATGCCTTTAATTAAACCCTTCTCTCTCAAATCCATAACCTCCAACATTATATGGATGAAAATTAATGACTTAGATGAGGAGTAAGACTTCTTAATGTTACACATGAGTCAAAAAAAAATTCTGCCATATATATGTATATATACATATATATTTATATATGTTTATTTATTTATAATGAATGGTATATTGATAAGTCATGAGGAGAACCAGGAACAGAAACCATGCATTAAAGGAGTCTTTTGTTTTCCACTAATGTGATTCTCTTGTCTGAACAGGTTCCTGCACAAGTACCTGACTGGAACCAGGTCTTTGCGGACCCAGCATTGCCACTCATGGTGGATATTGGATGTGGTAACCTGAATTCAGATGATAAATTTATTTATGCATTTTTTCCTTGATTGTTGACTGTTAGTCTGTCTGTTATGGAATCGAGTGGATCATGTATAAGAAAGTTGACAATGATAAAATTCTTTTCTTACATAATATATTTCTGAGGTTGGACTTGAACCCTTCTAATTTATGGAACCAAAATATCTTGTTGAAATTGATACACCAGTTATTTTTATTTCATTTCTGTTAGCATCATAATGCAATTAAGGAGTAGTTCTAGGACCAGGATCAAATATTCACTTCACTACTTGGAAATTTATGTATACTTACTTGTTCCAGCATATCTGTTGTTGTAAACAATGTCAGGCAGTGGCAGGTTTCTTATGTGGCTTGCTAAAAGAACTCCTAAAGTGAGAAATTATTTGGGATTGGAAATACGGGAAAGGGTATTGAAACCTTTTTCTTTCTGTCTCCTTTGGTTTGAAATGCCCTTGATAATTGCTCCCTTCCAGTTAATTTTGATTTCTTAGCTGTTGTGGCACATTCAGCTTCAAATATGGGGGATATCTTCTTGTATGATAATGCAACACTTCCATGTGCAGCTAGTCAAGCGTGCTGAGTTATGGGTAAAAGATCTGGCTCTCGATAACATGTACTAACCTAAACTTTACTTAAATGGTGAAGTAAAACATATATGTGCTTATTTTTATCAACACTGGAATAATGACTGTTGTTATGCTAAAATGCAGACATTTCTTGTTTGCAAATGCCACAATTTCTTTCAAGCAGTTGGTAGAATCATATCCTGGGCCCTTGTTGTTAGTTTCTGTTTTGGTGAGTTTATCTCCTTATATTAGGAATTCTAAGACATATACATTAGTATCTACCTTCAGTAAACTGTCATCTGCATTGTTTATTTTTTTTAGCAGTAGGCCCCGCCGAGGGACCTGAGGGATCCCCACTAGGGGCCTTGGGAAGTAGGGAGCACATTTAGGGGTAACTGAGCCCCCCCACCCCCCCTCCTCACCAAGCACCGCAAGACGAGAATTGGTGTCACTGAGCTAAAGGCTTGTTATTACATTGTTGTTACTTAAGGATTTTCCGATGAAAGGCCTTTTAATCTGGTTAAATGATTTTGCCCCCCACATGCAGTGTCCAGACCCGCATTTCAAGAAAAGGCATCATAAAAGAAGAGTTCTGCAGAAGCCTTTGGTTGGTGCTATTGTAGATAATTTAATGCCTGGGGGACAGGTATTTTTGCAGCATGCTTTACTATATTTTTAATTGATCTAAAATCTCGTATATGTGTTCATCTAGTGCTTTGGTGAATAGTATCCTGTCAGATTTCCTTCTTGCGCCATCTTATTTGAATTGGTATGAATGAGAAATTTTTGGTATTTGTTGTACGAGAGCTATGCTCCATACCCTATCTCTCTTCCTCTTTTTCTTCCAAGAAAATAAATTAAGAATGAAGATGGTGCATATGATGTTATGAGCATTTCTATAATTGTTGAAATGGATATGTTACCCTTTAATGGATTTTGAAGGAACTAAGAATGAAGGAGAAGAACATCATCAGGTTTTGAGAAAGTTAACTATGAGAGAATATTCGGCACAGTAGTCAACTTATGGTTATACTAATTGACCATTCCAGTTTGAATACAGTATAGGCAATGTGCTTGAGGATTTTCCGTTGTGCTTTGTCTTTACTGTGGTAATAACACATGGAATAACTGACACAGCTCTGGATTCTTGATAGGTAGGAACTACAGTAAAACGGTGTGGAATAAGGAAAGGAAAGGAAAATGAGAGAAAAGAATCGAAAGTTTGTTGAATTAACAATGAAAGAATACAAGAGGTAATCCTCTTACAAGGGATTTCTACCGTACACTGGCGTAGCCTCAGTTTACAACACAATACTCAAAGATGCTCTATACCCAATAGCCAATAGTGTCCATTCCTACCTGCTTGCTAGAGATTATTTATAATATTACATTGACATATAGGGATTGTAGGGAAAGAGCAAAGTAAGATAGCAAAACTTTCTATTTGAAAGTTGTCATTTGGTAAGTGTAATATGACTTTCGGTATCCCAACCTTCCTATTAAGGTTGCATTATCATCTTTTTTGCTGCTGGGAACTTTGTCCTGACTCTGGAATGTTGATATGCAATGGGAATTCGATTAATCATTTTCATTGTAGTTTTGTTTGAGACTTATGGCATAGTTATTCTCCCTTTTTTGTCATCTATTTACATTATTCATTTTCTTCATTGGATTCCTAGCTATTGAGGTTGGGTAGTTTGGATCCAGTTGTATGTGGGTAATGGACCTGTCGCATGACATGACAGCTGCATATAAACTAATTTACAAAGGTGGTACCTAGTAATAAATCATAACAACTTTATACCAATCTGATAAGAACTGAAATTCTGTAAGGATTAAAAGAAGAGAACAGAACACTCTTTTGGCCTAGTAAATGATATATATTGAAGAAGAAACCAATTACAGTAAAAAATGAGACAGAAACGAAATACAGAAGCTAGAACTACTACTGTTAAGAGTGTTAGTGTTAATAGTGTAGAAGTCCCACATTGAGTGTGTCTCTTTGTATTCCTCAATTGGTTTGCTATATAATAGCACCAATGTTGTGTAGTTTAATACAACAAGGATTACTATCATTTCCTCTTGTATCTATGATATTTCAACATGGTATCTAGAGCCTAACAAGAGGAATCTTAATCCGTTTAACTTAGTTCTATTTTCCATAATTTCAATATGGTTATAGAGAGATATCACCCTCCTTGAGGGATTCCAGTTGCTATTTCTTTTTCGGATTTTTCTTAGTATGCTCTGTGACTGCAGCTTAGACTGATCTGTCACATCAGAAAAGAATGATCCTTGGGAAGTTGTTGGGTTGACCACCGTTGTTGTTGACCGACCACCGTTGACAGCCGTCTCCGGCGACTTTTCCGGTGACTTTTCCGATGACTTTCCGGCGACTTTTTCGGCGATCCACCACCGTCTCCGACGACTTTTCCGACGACCCACCGCCGTCTCCGGCGACTTTTCCGATTCCGCGAAGCTTTGTTTTTTTTTAAAACTTCTTTCTTCCCAAGATGGAGTATTTATACTATTCATCATCCATCTTGAGGGGTAGCACTGTCCAAGTTGCTGATGTTGTCTCCGCTGATACCGAAGTTCCTCTTGAGGGGGAGCACTGTCCATGTTGCTGATGGTCATTCCAGCACAATTGTCTTTACCGATGATAATTCCGGCACTGTTTAAAAGTTCCTCTTGAGGGGGAGCACTGTCCATGTTGCTGATGGTCATTCCAGCACAATTGTCTTTGCCGATGATAATTCCGGCACTGTTTAGAAGTTCCTCTTGAGGGGGAGCACCGTCCATGTTGCTGATGGTCATTCCAGCACAATTGTCTTTGCCGATGATCATTCCGGCATCTTCCATGTTGATGTTCATTTCGACGCCATTTTTAGCACATTGTTGATTTTTGGTTTCTCATTTAGGAGATTTATTTTGATGTTATGTTACTTGGTCTTTCTTGTAATAAGCTTGTAGCATAGTCATGGGGAAACCACGGCTGCTCACCAACTGTTAAATGAAATGTCTGAGAGGGATCTTGATGCTGATGTCCTGGTCAGCTCAGTTGTCTTTGCCGATGATAATTCCGGCACCATCCATGCTCTGATGTCCATTCCAGCACTGTCTCTTTATCAGCTCTTCAGACTGATGGTCATTCCAGTTGATTTGTTGTACTTAGTCATTTCATTTCGTTGATGTAGCATTGTTGTTTTTGGTTCCTAATGGGAGTATTATTTATGTATCAAGTTTGTAGCATATGATCTATATGCTACAGCTTGAGGGGGAGTGTTAAGAGTATTAGTGTTAATAGTGTAGAAGTCCCACATTGAGTGTGTCTCTTTGTATTCTTCAATTGGTTTGCTATATAATAGCACCAATGTTGTGTAGTTTAATACAACAAGGATTACTATCATTTCCTCTTGTATCTATGATATTTCAACAACTACAATGAAAATAGCTATAAATTGCATAAGAAAAGGAAAACAATGAACAGCCCAGGTGCAGCTGCGCTCTCCCAAATCACCCTAAGGTGCCCAAGGTTCCAAATGCCCAAAGATGCCTCTCCTCCTTTCTCTGCTGCCTTTTAACCACTTCACCTTCTCTCCTTGACAACTCATCACTTCTAACAGAATTGGAGCCTTCCAACAACTTCACCTCTAGAATATTCGCTTTATTAGCCGAGTCATCCTTCCTAAATAATTCCCTGTGGCAATTCTTATGATAAACCATTAGTGGGGTTCCTATCACAATCATAATAATCGTCCATGGTTTAAATGTGCATCACCGGATAATCAAGACCAAACTAATACTAAATTAATCTCTTCCAACTATCTACTTTGATGCATTATCAAGGTCTATGCTTTATAAAATAGTTATTTTATCTGCAAGAGATCTCTGTGAAATATGCTTGAAAAACATCCAAGGGTTGCTATGTCTTAAATGCATGTACTAATACGTGCGAAAATTGTCAAGAGTAATGTCTTCTACTGCCATAAACCACTTGTCATTGTGACTAAGATATGTCGTAACGTACAGGTGTTGGTATTGGAGATAGATTAATGATGCCGTTATGAAAGTACCAATATCTTAAAATATTTTTTCTTTAAATTTCGTAATTTTTGCTTTACTTACAGTAGGAGATCTTGGGAGGTGATAGGAGAGGAGTCGCTCCATGGAAAGGAAAAAATGTCATGACAAGTCCTTGTGGGATTTGAACACAAATCCTGCAGAACCCTGAGCCTAATGGCAGGGGACATAAGGTTTGAATTGCCAGATAACTAGTAAGTTGGTGGCATATCTTCAATCTGTTTTAGAAGTCAAACTACGACTTTATGATGTTGGGTGAATGTTTCTTGGCATAGATTCTTCTTAAGGCAGGGAAGTAATAGTGTCATGTTTGTGGTTATTTCTGGAGCTTTTGGCTGAAAGTCACGTTTGTGGTTGTGTTGTGACAGGTGTTTGTACAGTCTGATGTGCTTGAAATGGCACTTGACATGAGAAATCAGTTTGATGAAGTTGATGCACTCAAACACATAGATGCTTTGAACCCTGCTATGTTGTGTGACAGTGAAGGATGGTTGTTAAGCAACCCCATGGGGATAAGGACTGAGAGAGAGATTCATGCAGAACTTGAAGGTGCAAAAATCTATAGAAGGTTGTATCAGAAGCAGATATAATTAGTCAAGCTTGATGATTGTTCTTCAACTATGAAGCACGAGGGGAACCTTGTCCATGTCAGACATATATGGAGTGGAACACTCATGTCAGACACAGTGCATCCCACATGACTCTTCAGATCTTAATAGGACACTTGCGATTTTATTGTGTTTGCTGTGTAACGACGAAACCAGAAAATTTTGTGAGGTGCGAAACTGTAACGTATATTCTTCTTTGAAGTTACAACTATCTGACCAAAAAAATAGAAATAATGTCCATATCTAAAGGTATCTATAAGTTTCAATAGGAAATGATCACTATTATATAATAAAAAAAAACCATAAATAGTGCTCAAACCTAAAGGAATATAATTAATTATTTTCAAATTTGTGTCGTGTTTGTGTTGCCAAAAAATAACACGAAAAAATTTATGTAGTGTTATGTGTCAACCTGCAAATAGAACTCACCTGTTTTAGTCTTCATAGATGTTATTCATGTTGTGTCGTGTCAACTAGTAAAGTAGATGAGTTTTGTTCATTTCAAATATTTTGTTTCATTTTCAAATTCGTGTTGTGTTTGTGTTAAATTAACATTATGTCGTATCAACCCGAATTGGTACTAGGGGTGTTAAAACAAGTTATGACACGCGAGTCGACCCGTGACACGACATAAAATTTCAAATTCTGTGTTCGGATTGATCCATAATAAAATTCATGCCGTGTTCGTGTTGGAAAAAATGACCCGTAAAAAATTTGTCATGTCATGTCAAATTTGTGTCAACCCATATTTTTTTCAAATATATTTTATTATTATTTTTTAAACTTTTTTAGATTTCTTTTTTATTTTTTTGGTCAATTACTATTTTGACTCTTAGTTTGCGTGTCATTCGTGTCGTGTCGTGTCAACTCGCCAAAAATTCATGTCGTGTTCGTGTTGAAGATTTTGACATGAAAAAAAAATTCTTTTCGTGTTCGTGTCTCCTGTATTCATGTCGTGTCAACTTTGTGTCGTGTCGTACGTGTTGACTCATTTTGACACTCCTAATTGATACCCCTAACTTATTTAGTATGTGTAGTAAAGTAGAATAAGTCTAGCCCTAAAAAAGCCTATTTAAAAAATTAGGTCTTATGCCTACTTTAAAATACCTAACTTATAAGTTTATAAGTTGGTCTACGTGACTATCATATTATTTATTTTAAGTAAAATAAAATTATTACTTATGTAATTTTAAATTATAAAATAATATTATTTTAGTTTTTTTTTTTTGGTATGCATTTTAGTTTTTTTTTTTTTAATTCTTAATATGTCTATCCATTATAAGGAACAATCTTACCACTACTCCAATTCAAAAACAATCATGTAAAAAATATTTGTCAAAGCACTTTTTAGCTCAATTAATACCTGTCAATAAAAAATAGGGTTTGATAATAAATTGTTTAAGTAAAGGATCCAACACCGTTTCTTTCTTCGGATGTCGTATTTCCATGTAACAATGATATAGAGAGATAGAGGTATAAACATAAGTTCAACAAGGGGGATTCACCGTACATGGTGTAAAACTATTTTTGTCTCATGTGTGATGTGTGTCAATTGGTTTGATTAATAATAAAAGAGGCTTTAAGGTAATTGACGTTTCGCATTAATGATAATTGACGTTTTAACGTTTTGCATTATGGTAACGTTTCGCATTAATGATAATTGACGTTTTAACGTTTTGCATTATGGTAACGTTTCGCATTAATGGTAATTGACGTTTTGACGTTTCGCATTAAGGGAAGTTAATTAGAAATAACTGTGATAGGCCAGTTATATAATAGTTTATATGGTCAGTTTTAAAATAAGGGTATCTGATAGAAAACAAACGTCCTTCTGAGTCTGTCTAGAAAAGTTGTATCTTATCCCTATCAAAGAAGATACAAGAACGGTGAAAGGGTCAAGGCTTAGAGAAAGCATTCTACTGTTAAAGATCTTCCGCGATTATGGACAAAGGTATGTTTATGTGAAACTCATGAATTCTAAAGATCCTATGTCATGTTCTTGATTGATTACTGTTGAACATGAATCATGAATTACTGATTTATTGATTAAATTGCTTACATGTGGTATCAGAGCATGTGTTTAAGAATTTGTGTTTTTCCATAAATAATTATGAATGAATTTCTGATTCATGAAAAGTTAGGGTTTTTGAAAATAAAATTCACGATCATCATTGAAAATTTCCGATCATCATGCTTAAAGGTATTTCTCGATAGCCATTCGGTTTTCAATTTGGTTTTATGAATCACTGCCATTTGTGTCCACATTTGATTTTGAAAAGAATCGTGTGTTTTGAAGGAAAAATTCAAATTGACTTTGTATTCACAAAAGGACAAAGTTGGAAAGATTGTCATTCGATTTGTATTTGAAAAATAATGCATACTGTATGCAAAGAGATTGAATTGGCTTGTATTATCAACTTGTCAATAATCGATATATATGCATACAGTATTGTTGCTCATTAATTTTAAAAGTCAATCGGTGGGTTTCATTAAAGTATAATAAGAAGACCCATAATAGTTTTAGCTACTGATTGAATCGGCTTTTAGGTACTGTATGAATTTTTTATTTTTATTTTTTCCTTCTAAACCGTGAATGTGAATGATTATATGATGTGGTTGGATTAAAATTGAATATGAAAATTTAATCCTATTATTGTTTATGAAATATTAAAGTTTTGGAAATTAAATTATGATAGATTTGTTAGTCACCAAAGTGGCCAAATCTTGAAGAGTTATTTTAATTTCAAATATTATGAATTTTATTTCAATTACCATGACTGTGATGCTATGAATAGTATGATATAATTATTATAGTTATGGTATATTGAAGTTCATTATTATAGAACAGTTGGGGATCAACCCAAAGGTTGATTATTTGTTTTATAAAATGAACATGGATGTTGGTATTGTTGGCATATTTCCTCACATTTGGACATCCAAAGATGACAAATAATTATGATAGGGGTATGCATCATTGCCAAATTATGTGAAATTTATATAGCATCATTATAGTTAATGTTGTATGTTAATGGATCCCCAAAGGCGAACATTAATATGCATTAAAGTTAGTATAGTTGAATCTATGCATTGAAGTTAGTATAGTTGAATCTGTGAAGTATGTCAGTATGTGACATGTATGACTCAAAGCATCAAACTTAAAGTACCATTGAAATGATGAACTTGTGGAAGAGCGCTCCCAAACCGCTGATAAGTCTCTTGTTGGGACAATTATGAGTACACTGACCACCATGAAGTTTGATGGTTCGCGTACTATGCATGAGCATGTTATTGAAATGACAAGCATTGCGGCAAAGTTAAAATCATTGAGCATGTTATTAAAATCATTCTGTCAATTATGTAAAGCATCAAGCAGCTGAAAAGTATAAAGGTAAGATGCATGAGAAGAAAGGAGGAGGAGGAGGACCCCTTAAAGTGAATGAGGCCTCTTCTTCTAAAATCCACAAGGCCAAATGAAAAGTTTGTCTTTATGGGCAATAGAGTGAAAGTTCCGGTGGAAGCTGTTGGGACGTATCGTTTAATTCTCGACAGTGGATATCATTTGGACTTATGTGAAACTTTGTATGTCCCTAGTATATCTAGGAATTAAGTTTCAATTTCCAAACTTGATGTTGCTGGATACTCTTTTAAATTTGGTAGTGGTAGTTTCAGTTTGTACAAGCACAATCATTTGATTGGTAATGGTACTTTATGTGATGGATTATATAAATTGTCTTGATAATCTTTATGCTGAAACACTTATGACTCTGCATCATAATGTTGGTACTAAACGTACCTTAATTAATGAGTGTTCCGCTTACTTGTGGCACAAACGTTTGGGACATATTTCCAAAGAAAGGATGAAAAGATTAGTAAATAATGAAATCCTTCCGGATTTAGACTTTACTGATTTGAATGTTTGTGTGGATTGTATTAAAGGAAAACAAACAAAATACACAAAGAAAGGAGCCACAAGGAGCACTCAGCTTCTTGAAATTATACACACTGATGTATGTGGTCCGTTTGATGTTAATGCCTTCAATAAAGAAAAATATTTTATCACTTTCATTGATGATTATTCACATTATGGTTATGTCTATTTGCTGCATGATAAGTCTCAAGCTGCAAATGCTTTGGAGATTTATATTAATGAAGTTGAAATTATATTTGCTGCAAGAAGGTATGACGAAAGTGGACAACATCCGGGACCATTTGCTAAATTTCTGGAAAAGCGTGGTATTTGTGCTCAATACACAATGTCCGGTACTCCCTGTAACTTCCCATTAATGCGAAACGTCAAAACGTCAATTACCATTAATGCGAAACGTCAATTACCATAAAGCCTATTTTATTATTAATTAAATCATTTGACACACGTTACATATGAGACACAAATAGTTTTACATTCTTCCACTTGGCTCATGTCATAAGGTGTCCCTTCATGATTTAATTAACATTCACTGTAATGCGCATTTACTAGGCTAAAGGTTCCATACATTGACGTCATCATAATTCATTATTAGAAATAAAATCAACATGAGTCATGGCGGTTGTATGCTGTCAAGTCGGCATAGTCCCTTCCATGTATTACTATATTGACTCTTCTTCCTAACATGATACTTTAATAGGAAGTACACATTATGTCCAACAGTAATGTCTCCATTATGGACCATAAACATTTTCAATATCATCACATATACTTGCATGCATACATAAATTGAAAACAAGACAATATCAGAAACATATATTCATCAATGAGCTCAGTGTGTCAACACTTAATACATAACAATAATTATCATCATTCATTACCTGACATAATGCCCATTCTACATACATGACCAGTAAATGTCTTGGGCGGTAATCCCTTCCTCAAGGGATCAGCTATCATAAGATCGGTGCTAATATGCTCTATAGACACTCTTTGTTTCTGAACCTCTTCTTTAACGGCAAAGTACTTTAATTCCATATGTTTAGCACCTATGGAATACTTGTCGTTTTTAGAAAAGAAGACTGCTGCGGAATTATCACAATAAATTTTCAGCGGCTTTTCAATATTGTCGACCAATCCAAGCCCTGAAATAAAGTTTCGTAGCCATTTAGCCTGAATCGTGGCTTCAAAGCATGCCACAAAGTCAGCTTCCTTAGTGGACGCAACTATTACAGTCTGCTTCACACTTTTCCATGATATAGCTCCTTCAGCTAAAAGATACAAGTAACCACATGTAGACTTTCTTGTGTCTACGCATCCTGCAAAATCTGAATCTGTGTATCCAATCACTTCAAGGTTGTTAGACCTTTTATAAGTAAGCATGTGACCTTTAGTTCCTTGCAAATATCTCAGAACTTTCTTTGCAGCTTTCCAATTACCCATACCGGGATTACTTTGGTATCTACCTAACATCCCAACTGCAAAGCTAATATCTGGTCTCGTACAAGTCTGAGCATACATTAAGCTCCCAACTAATGATGCATACGGAATTGCTTCCATTTCTTTTCGTTCCAATTCACTTTTAGGACATTGTAAGAGACTAAACTTATCTCCTTTCTGAATTGGAACTGGAGACGATGAGCAGTTTTCCATTCTGAATCTCTCTAGAACTTTATCAATATATGCTTTCTGAGACAAACCTAACAGTCCTTGTGATCTATCACGGAATATTTCTATTCCTATCACATAAGCTGCCTCACCCATATCTTTCATTTCAAAGTTACTAGAGAGAAACTTCTTAGTCTTAGTTAAAAGACCAAGATCGTTAGTTGCAAGCAAAATATCATCAACATACAGAACCAATAAGATGAACTTGCTCCCACTGATCTTCAGATATATACATCGATCAAGGATGTTTTCTTTAAATCCAAAGGAAACAACAGTATCATTAAATTTAAGATACCATTGTCGTGAAGCTTGTTTAAGTCCGTATATTGACTTCTTAAGTTTGCACACTATGTGCTCTTTACCCTTTTCTATGAACCCCATTGGTTGGTCCATGTACACATCTTCATCTAAATTTCCATTTAGAAAGGCGGTTTTCACATCCATTTGGTGTAACTCTAGATCATAATGAGCCACCAATGCCATAATAATTCTTAAAGAATCCTTCTTTGAAACTGGTGAAAAAGTTTCTTTATAGTCAATGCCATCTTTCTGAGTGAATCCCTTTGCAACTAGTCTGGCCTTGTAATGTTCTAAGTTACCATGAGAGTCACGTTTGGTCTTAAAGACCCATTTACAACCAACTCTCTTGCACCCTTCTGGTAACTCAACAAGATCCCAGACCTTATTCTGTTCCATAGATTTCAACTCATCTTTCATGGCATCTAACCACTTATCACCATTTTCTCCTTTCATGGCTTGTGAAAACGTTACTGGATCATCCTGAACACCCATGTCAAATTCAGACTCTTGTAGATATACCACATAATCATTAGAAATAGCAGGTCTCCTCTCTCTTTGAGATCTTCTTAATGCTATTTGTTGTGGTTCTTCTACTATGGGTTCATTCGGTTCATCAACAATGATTTCTTCATGAATAGTGGGATCATTAACTTGTCCTTCATTATTATTGATTGGTTCAATAGCATAAGGAACAATAGCTTTACTAGAGCTACAAGGTAATGAAACTTGTACTCTCACTTCATGAATATCCACTTTACGTGGTGTTTCACTCCTACTAACTTCACCATTCTCAATGAACCTTGCATTTCCAGATTCAATAATCCTTGTAGTATGATAAGGACAGTAAAATCTATACCCTTTCGATTTTTCTGGATAACCAATGAAATAACCACTGATTGTCCTTGCATCCAGTTTCTTTTCTTGTGGATTATAGTATCTAATCTCTACCTGACAACCCCAAACATGCAGGTGTCTTATACTAGGTTTCCTTCCAGTCCAAAGTTCAAAAGGAGTTTTGGAACTGACTTACTAGGAACCCTATTCAATACGTACATGGCAGTTTTTAGAGCATAAGTCCACAATGAAACAGGTAAAGAAGAATTACTTAACATACTCCTAACCATATCTAGTAAGGTCTTTTTACGCCTTTCTGATACACCATTCTGTTGCGGTGTACCGGGCATTGTGTATTGAGCACAAATACCACGCTTTTCCAGAAATTTAACAAATGGGCCCGGATGTTGTCCACTTTCATCATACCTTCCATAATATTCACCACCCCTATCAAACCTGACAATCTTCACCTTTCTATCTAATTGCCTTTCAATTTCATTAATATAAATCTCCAAAGCATTTGTAGCTTGAGACTTATCATGCAGAAAATAGACATAACCATAACGTGAAAAATCATCAATGAAAGTGATAAAATATTTTTCTTTATTGAAGGCATTAACATCAAACGGACCACACACATCAGTGTGTATAATTTCAAGAAGTTGAGTGCTCCTTGTGGCTCCTTTCTTTGTGTGTTTTGTTTGCTTAATGTATGCATCATTAGTTGGGAGCTTAATGTATGCTCAGACTTGTACGAGACCAGATATTAGCTTTGCAGTTGGGATGTTGGGTAGATACCAAAGTAATCCCAGTATGGATCATTGGAGAGCTGCAAAGAAAGTTCTGAGATATTTGCAAGGAACTAAAGGTCACATGCTTACTTATAGAAGGTCTAGCAACCTTGAAGTTATTGGATACACAGATTCGGATTTTGCAGGATGTGTAGACACAAGAAAGTCTACATGTGGTTACCTGTATTTTTTAGCTGAAGGAGCTATATCATGGAAAAGTGCAAAGCAGACTGTAATAGCTGCGTCTACTATGAAAGCTGAATTTGTGGCATGCTTTGAAGCCACGATTCAGGCTAAATGGCTACGGAACTTTATTTTAGGGCTTGGATTGGTCGACAATATTGAAAAGCCGCTGAAAATTTATTGTGATAATTCCGCAGCAGTCTTCTTTTCTAAAAACGACAAGTATTCCAAAGGTGCTAAACATATGGAATTAAAGTACTTTGTCGTTAAAGAAGATGTTCAGAAACATAGAGTGTCAATAGAGCATATTAGCACCGATCTTATGTTAGCTGATCCCTTGACGAAGGGACTATCGCCCAAGACATTTACTACATAAATGGGCATTATGTCAGCTAGTGAATGATGAAAAATTATAGTTATGCATCAAGTGTTGACACTCTGAGCTCATTGATGAATATATGTTTCTGATATTGTCTTATTTTCAATTTATGAATGCATGCAAGTAAATGTGATGATATTGAAAATAATTATGGTCCGTTATGAAGACATTATTGTTGGACATAATGTACACTTCCTATTAAAGTATAATGTTAGGAAGAAGAGTCAATATAATAGTACATGGAAGGGACTATGCCGACTTGATAGCATACAACCGCCATGACTCATGTTGATTTTATTTCTAATAATGAATTATGATGACGTCAATGTATGGAACCTTTAGCCTAGTAAATGCGCATTAAAGTTAATGTTAATTAAATCATGAAGGGACACCTTATGACATGAGCCAAGTGGGAGAATGTAAAACTATTTGTGTCTCATGTGTGATGTGTGTCAATTGGTTTGATTAATAATAAAAGAGGCTTTAAGGTAATTGACGTTTCGCATTAATGATAATTGACATTTTAACGTTTTGCATTATGGTAACGTTTCGCATTAATGATAATTGACGTTTTAACGTTTTGCATTATGGTAACGTTTCGCATTAATGGTAATTGACGTTTTGACGTTTCGCATTAAGGGAAGTTAATTAGAAATAACTGTGATAAGCCAGTTATATAATAGTTTATATGGTCAGTTTTAAAATAAGGGTATCTGATAGAAAACAAACGTCCTTCTGAGTCTGCCTAGAAAAGTTGTATCCTATCCCTATCAAAGAAGATACAAGAACGGTGAAAGGGTCAAGGCTTAGAGAAAGCATTCTACTGTTAAAGATCTTCCGCGATTATGGACAAAGGTATGTTTATGTGAAACTCATGAATTCTAAAGATCCTATGTCATGTTCTTGATTGATTACTGTTGAACATGAATCATGAATTACTGATTTATTGATTAAATTGCTTACACATGGGTCTCAAGCATAGGCGGAGAATCAAGGTAAATGTATAGAACACGTTGGTTCTATATGGCTGTACTAATAGTATATATATATATATGGTAAAATCATTTCTCCGGTTGCTAGACATCCAACAATAAATCTCACACCGTTGATTAATTATGATTCTTCCTATCTAATGCTTTCATCCACTTTATATGGTTATGATTTCTCGATATTTCCAAATTTATTTGTTGGACGTCAAGCGGCCGGAGAAAAGTAAAGCCATATATATATATAAATAAAATCATTTCTGCAGCCGCTTTACGTACCGCAACATGTATGGTTATGATTTTCCATATTTAATACTTTTATCCTTTGTATGGTTATGATTTCTTGCATTTAATGCTTTCAAATATATATGGTAAGTATTTAATTGCTGCACATACAATAGCTGCAGATTATATATATATATATATATATATATATATATATATATATATATATATATATATATATATATACACGCGCGCGTGGAGAATTCTCTCCGATGATGAGTGTAATGAAACAATAATCGTTTCTATCCTTACGGGCCCCACTAGGAGTAATGCAGGATCCTTACACGATGCATGAGGGACATATGGAAGAGTGACCATTTTGCCACACTTGACAAAAAAATTTACCAGACTGTCACGCCAACAGTAAATTTTGCTAAAATGCCACGCTGCACCCTTAGCCATCGTTGAGGAAGTCTGAAAATATAACTAATTCACATTATCTTATCTTAACTCTTAATTATTTTCAGACTTCTTCAACGACGGCTAAGGGTGCAGCGTGGCATTTTGGCAAAATTTATTGTTAGCGTGACAGTCTGGTAAATTTTTTTGCCAAATGTGACAAAATGGCCACTCTTCCAGGGACATATGCACGGGAGTAAGATTCACTGTGGTGAAATCACATTTATCTCACTTTAGTGATGGATACATATAATTCCTTAAATGGGTCTTAGACTCCTAGAGATGATCCCAATAAATCGGGTCCATTTGATTGATCAATGACAGATAATTTTGAAACTTTCTTATTTATCCCTTTAAATATAAAATTATAGAAACTTGTCTAAAAATTAGAATCTAACCAATGTTATAAAAATTGACCTGACCCAGCCAATTTGATCGCTTGACCCATAAATCGAACCCCTAACTGGTCCAATTTAAATATTTGACCGGTCATTCATTTGACCCGATAAGAAATCAATTTTGTGGAATTTTGGACAAAATGCTTGAAAAATACCACTAATGAGATTCCAACCTAGACCATGTGGATTATAACTTATAACACTTACCACTTAACCAACTATAATTATTAGTTAAAATGCTTCTAATTTTACCTTTATTATATTTACTATACATATTTAATTCATGTGATTGAACCAGTGATCCGCTGGTTGAACCAAAGACCTATTGACCTAGTATCCCGACCGAGTTGATGACTAATTCAAGTTTGATAACATCGAATGTAACTCTACACCAAAGTTATCAGTATTGTACGATACACGATACGATTTGTATGATGTGATATGATTCACAAACGCAACGATAAGTGTCATGGGATATATCAAAAAGGGGTTTGTTTCGGATGATACGGTACATATCATTGATATGTATCATATGATACGAAAATTATATCTAAATTTATAATTTTTAATATAAAACAGAAATAAAGATTTGATTTGTGATTTAAATTAAAAAAAATCTAAAAAATTATTATTAATAAGAAAAAGAAAATAAGGAAATAGTTTAGCCATTGCAACCAGAGATAGGAAGCAACCTGGTAATCATTTAATTTTATTCATTACTTAAATTGATGTTTTACTTTAAAAAATATAAGGGAGGAGAAAGGAGACGGAAATGGATAATCTCACGTGGAAAAAAAACATGATATGGTCATATGAGAATATCACAACTATACAAAGGTGAATCAACTGTTATGATTTCGTAACTATCTATTTTATCATTTTTTTCTCTCTCCTCTTTTATTACCATTGATCCACATTTGTATGGTTATGATTTCCCACATGACATGGTCATGTGAAAATTCACATGAGAGGATCCGGATCCAAAGGAGACACACATGATTCTATCTGTTTATCATATTTAGATTCCGATGGTTAATGGATTACTGAGCAAGATGAGCCTTGCCTAATGGATAGAAAATCTTGGATGGATGTCCATGAGTGCTTCAACATTGATGAAGGAGACCCAAGCAAAAAGAGAAAGAAAAGTATACTTGCTCGTATAATGTTTCTTTTAGTCAAACGCCATATCTAATTATTTACATATGTAATTATATATTTTGTTATGCATATTTTTATTTTTTTAGGTCCTATGAAATTTTAAAGTTGATAGGAATGATAAAACTAAAGGCATAATCATACAAGAACAAGATAATCTTGATATGCTTGATAAAACAAAATGATATTACCAATAAGAATGATAAGAAAGAAGGACCTCAGATTATTGAATAAGAAATGAGTCAAATGATTACCTTAACGAAAAAGATGTTAAATTAATTATGTCGCTGATAGTGATAATAATAATAATAATAATAATATTAGTCTTAATAATTGATGAGTAGAAAAATAGCTGGTTTGCATTTTAGTTACATATATATTTTGTTTATTGTTTTTTTTTAGAATTTAGATTTATATGATATTAATTATATTATATATTTTTTTAAAAAAATTATTATATTTCTCAATCTTACTATTGAATATATTCACAATACAAATTACAGAGACAAAAAAAATGATCAAACAATACACAATATTTATTGCGATTTAGGAACTGCTCCACACTAATATTATACATTTGCGTTGATCCATCCAAAGTGGTTGGTCAAATCTTGGTATTTAATTGTATCCAACATGCGTGCCGATGCAGCTTTCTCAGTTTTTTGTTTTAACATTCTTTTCCGTCTTTTAATATTTAGAAAAATATTTCTGAGCTACCGTAGATAAATTATCTGTATTTACTCTTAAAATAACATTATTTTAAGATTGAAATATTATAAAATTATAATTATAAAGAGTGAAATCTTAAAATAATATTGTATTAGAGTTACTACAAATATACAGGTGACTGCCTTTAATATTCATAATCATAACAAACAATAGAATAGAATATCTAAGTTTCAATTGGACCAAAAACATATATTATAAATTTACAAAAAAAAAAAAAAAAAAAAAAACCTATATTATAATATTCCATGTTATGTTTGTACTCACAAATAAATGTACATATTCCATGTTATTTCGTGGAGCTCATGGTGGTCTTGAATAAGAAGAACACGCGTCAAAATTACGCGTGCTTTTTTAAATAATGAAACGTCAAGTATAAGAGCAGGTTAAGTTTCAATTTTTTATGTACAAAAAACAAGTTTCAAATTTTATTTTTTTTTTAGTTTTTTTTTTGGCAACAAGCATTTGCTTTCATCAACTTTGGAACATTTCAGAGAAAGTGTTTACAATTGTCAATTGTGTAAGCATGAAGCAATAATTATTAATACTATCTTCTTTTTTCCCATTGTTTTCAACCAAATCTTGTGTGTGTTGCAATGTCTGGTTTCAATTTGGTTTGACATGTTATAATTCTTCCTCTTTTCTAGGTAAATTTCAATATCTGTGGTATCATAATCAACTGGGTTTTTCAAGGTTTTTGGATTGCACCAATCATGGTCTTTGTTTTCCTTTGATTCTCTCTTACACTTTAGCGTGATCATGATAAAAGAAAAGTGGGTTTGCTCAAATTGTTCCCCTGCTGCATATTGGTTAAACTTTGATTGATTCTGAACGTGGTGATTAACCTTGTTCCCAATTAGTTCTTTTATTATGCTTCCTTAACCCTTACCAGTTTAAATTAGATAAATGAAAATTTTCAAGACAATCAGGGAGCAGATTCCATTTGATTATGTATTGTTTCAAAATCGATGTTATCTTATTTGGATAGTACTTTATGAATTAAGAATCTCTTACCTTTTTTTTTTTCTGTTGGGTTATTGATGAATTTTAGGTTGAATCCCCTACTAGTTTGGGATAAAGATGATGCTGATGCTGATACTGTTGTTGATAAATTTTAGGTTGAATAAAAATGAGCAATAAAAGAGACAAGCATGATGATGAATCTAGTGAGAGAGGTTTGTTTTCACATATAATAGGCTATCCATCAGCACCACCTTATCCTCCTCCACCTGGATCATACCCAGCATCAGGTTATCCACCTCCAGGAGGCTATCCTCCAACAGCATATCCACCACCTGCATATCAACCTCAAGGAGCATATCCACCTTCTGGTTATTACCCTTCAGGATATCCACCTCCAGGAGGGTATCCACCTTCTGGTTATCCTCATTCAGGATATCATCAACCACCTTATCCTCCCCCACATGGCGGCTATCCAGGTGCTCCACATCCATATTCTTCAGGTACACTTGGCCATTCCAATTTGTTATGAAGATTATGATATGTTTTAGTTTGTTGTTTGAAAATGAGTTATTACTTTCCAATATCCTCTTTACTCAAGTAAGAGGGCATTGGTAAATCTGCTCCTGCGTTATTGAAATGTCACGGTTTTGAATCCAGGATGCAATTTCGTTGCAAAATTGTAAAGGTAAGGCTGTATATAAGGATTTCTCTCAACCATACCCTTGCAAGTTCGGGTTTTATGGGCTGTATTTGTTTTTTTATCCTCTTTACTCATGTCAACACCACCATCAGCAACAAAGATTTATCCCACTAGGTAGTGTAGGCTACATGGATCAATTGCCAGTGTTGGATTCTATAAAATCCATTCCCCATTGAACCCCAACTATTGAGGGTGGGATGAGAGCAATGTTTGTACATAGCCTTTTCCTTGCATAATTACAAATAGCCTGTTACCCGGATAGTGTTGGATTCTATCAAAAATTAAATTTTCAGTTAAGCCATAATTTAGATGAACGTTTTTGTTATTGGTTTCTCCTACTGTTTTCTTGCATAGATTACATTCAAGCCATACTTGATATTACATCTTTGTATTACTGAGTGAATTTCTTCTCATACTTTAGAATAATTCTGGGATTTGGGAAGGTTATGGTTTAATTGCAATATGCACTGTGGAACTGTCTTATTGTTATGTAGGGCATGGGGCTGGTGTTGGAGGATTGTTAGCAGGGGGTGCTGCTGCTGCAGCTGTTGCATATGGAGCTCACCATCTGGCACATGGAGGTCATCATCATGGTCATCATCATGGTCATCATTATGGACATGGGGGTTACTTTGGTCATGGAAAGTTTAAGCATGGGAAATTTGGCAAGCGTTGGAAGCATGGCAGGTTTGGATTCGGCAAGTTTAAGCATGGTTGGAAAAGATGGAAGTGATACAATGGCCAATATATAAAATATGTAATTATGCATGGTCATGAAGGTTGAATTCTGGGATGAATAATGTTTGCTATTAGCAATATACTGAGTTTCAGTTAGAGGTTTGCTAGGACTACTTTTTGTACATTGGTCATTATTATCTTTTGTGCAAATGTGTGTGGCTCCTGTACACATAAGAAAGCCATTATCCTTAATTATTTAGCTTGCTTTCTTACTATTTTCTTCTTCATGAATAGCTTAAGTTGAGATAACAGTTTAGTAAATTTGACAGAAAACGTTTGTCACTTTTCAGTAGTAGAAGTTTCTGCTTCCAGTGTGGAAATAGGCCGTACATGTAGAAACTTGTATCCTATTATGTCCTTTTGAACTCCTTTTAAAATTTATTCTGTTTCCATAGGTTATCATTAAACTATTGTAAAGAGGAAATGTCCATGAAACAAATGAGCCTTAAGAAAAATTGTAAATTGTTTGTATGTGCTAAGTATGAGCAACTCCTTACTGGATAAAAACATCTGTGGTAAAAAAACTAGGCATTTGGTGTGTCTCAAAGTCCTTAAAAAAGGAGAGCAAAACCTTGGAGTCTGAGTGAATGTAAGCTATTGTTCTTTAATTTTATTTTTTTCATTCAATGAATATCTGATGATGAAATTCGTAGTATTGGAAACTTAGTTATAATGGTTTTTAATTGAATAGTTTTTTTTTTTAATCCAAAAAAAGGAAGAATAATTTGATAGTTTGTAATGAGACTAATGGTAAACATTGGACTTCGGTAGTTAATTGCCGAAATTGCTAAACATTGTTTTAAGCAAGGAATTTGGTACTTAATTTTCCCCTCATTGCTTAAGCAACTAATAATTATGGCATTAACATATTCTTTCAATCATGAGAACTAGCCAAATTTACAACTGTATCATTTGTAAGCAGAAGTGACATGAGGGGATCATGAAGATCACTCCCCTAATGTTACAAAGAACAGCTGTGTACGCATCTATGTAACTAAGTTCGAGTTTTGAGTTAGGTAGAGTAAATTCTAAATAAACCATTATCACTGTGTTCAGTGTCAAAATATAAAATGGATTGATCATATCCAACAAGTCCTCCTATTTAATTCAATGTTTTCAACTGACGAGAGTGTTGGGAATAAGGAAAGAAATATTGAAAGGATTGAAACTGAAGGAAGTCTCTTTGCCTAGAATAACACAATTAATGAAACCACGTCCACTTTCAACAATTTTCAAACCAAAGACCCTTCTTCTGTTCTTCATTTCATTAAGGAAAAGGTCACAAGTCTTCGATTCTATTGCTATTTTCTTAGTCCTGCCTATAATTGAAAGGAAATTGATCCAAGAAATGACACTAGGTTTCTTGAATATTGAAAACAAAAAAGAAAAAGAAAAAAGGAGCAACAATCAATCACCAAACCACCTCGAACATCAACAAATTCATAGAAACATCATCCAACTAAAAGGAAAATAACTATTTTTGTCAACATCAACAAAAGCAAAATCAAAAGCTCCCAATATGCAGCCTGCAGCAAAACATTTAAGTAATTTTGACTTCTCCACGATTCCATTCAATTTTAATCTACGAAGCCCAGCCTAAGCAGAAAGAAGTCTGACACAAGACGAAGGAAAATGCTTGTCCTTATACATTCAAAGTTCAAAGTGTTTATCCACAATTTTATTTGGACATGAGACAAGTTATATTTATAACCTCTTTTTTCCTTACATCCTCTTACAATCATTTATGTTATCATTTTTCAGTATTCATACAGTCCACAAACCTCTTCATCTATCCAGGACAAAATTTATTTTTCAAATTTTGAGTTATCATTTTTGTTTCTTTTTTAAATTAAAACCAGTATGGTTTTAAACACGCATTTATAACAGAGATCATCAGGGAAGTGCATCCCATATTTATGATATGCTTCTTACTTGTCATCAAAAATAAAATTTCTATGGACTTCTGTTAATTGCAAGCAACAAGCATATATAAATTAGTATTTACTTAGCACAAAAAATAAAAATGAAATTCAATTTTTCTTTTCAAGATACAAATGTAATATATACAGAATATACTTTCAAAAAATGATATGATATTTGACAAGCTTAGTCCAATTTTGACTTGCTACATATGCAGATCTGAGAGATTAAGCTGACTAGAAAAGGCCTACCAAAATGGCAATACAATGTTGTAGACAAAGCATCAGTCATCTTCCCCAAGCAAACCTTTTGCCAATAGCAAAACTCATTAATAATCCAGAATGCCTTGAATAAGAGTTCACAGTTTTACCAACTTGTAGAGTTATATTACTCACTTTCCTGTAGGAAACCATAACTCCCATCTTGTTCCAAACCCATATCATAAACTTCAGAATCTGCTTCTCTAACTCTTCGTGAAGCATTGCCTGAAGTTCTTTTAGTATATTTCCCACTTCTTCTGCCTGCAATGGAATTACTCCCTCTGTGGATCATGCCAGAACCAACTCTCCCCGAATACAAACCATTAGACCCATCAAAATCTTTTGGCATAACTCTTCTTCCATCACCCTTGCTCCTCAATCTTCTATCATCAGACCCATCAACATTATTTGATAAATACCTTCTTCCATTCCCCTTATTCCTCGATCTGCCATCAAAACTCACTCCATTCCTCCCAGAACCCAAAGAAGAAGAAGAAGAACGCTCTCCATCATCAGACCCATCAACACCCTTAGTAAAAAACTTGCTTCCATTACCATTCTTCCTCATTTTTCCATCAACATTAAATCCTTTCCTCCCAGAACCCAAAGAAGAAGAAGAAGAACGCTCTCCATCATCAGACCCATCAACACCCTTTGAAAAAAACTTGCTTCCATTACCATTCTTCCTCATTTTTCCATCAACATTAAATCCTTTCCTACCATCATAATTCAAAGAAGAAGAACGCTCTCCATCATTAGACCGACCAACACCGTTCGACAAAAACTTCCTTCCATTCCCCTTTCTACTATCAAAGCTCACTCCATCCACCCCAGAATCCGA
This sequence comes from Gastrolobium bilobum, assembly GCF_033153095.1. Lineage (NCBI taxonomy): Eukaryota > Viridiplantae > Streptophyta > Magnoliopsida > Fabales > Fabaceae > Gastrolobium > Gastrolobium bilobum. The sequence continues at coordinate 91,755 of NW_026895634.1, read as the reverse complement.
ATCAGAACAAAACCCTCTTCCATCTGCATCACCAGACCAATCATCCTCCACAACAGGGCCCTTCATCAACTCATCACCATCACCACCAACCTTCCTGTAAGGCTTGATACTATGAACAACCCCTTTAGGAAAAAACCTTGCAGAGGGCAAGTCATCAGGGGTTTCAAACAACTGCGGTCCATCATTTTCGCTCCAAAGATCAAACCCACCAGGCCTTTGGAACCTATCAGCAAGAACCTTAACCTGTTCATCAGCACTCACAGAGAACAAGCTGGGGGCCTTCTCAACCACCTCCCATGGCCTCTCAAGCTCTGAAACAGCAGCCTTCAGCTCAGCCCTCTTGCGCATCTCGTATATCTGCCTCTCGCGCATTAAGCGCGCCTTTAGAAGCTGCTTGGCCTTCTTGGCCTGCATACGCTTCCACTGCCACTTGGACACACCACCTGGGTATGTTCTTGGCCCTCCACCCATGCGGATAATAGTGGTCATAGTTGAAGGGCGTGTGAGGGAGCTTAAATTGTTGCTATTGTTGTGGAGAAAGTGCCATTGTGAACTTGACAAAGATTTGGAGAATGAAACTTGTTGTGGCAAATTGGGGTTTAAGATATTCATTTGGATTTGGTTTAGATTTTGATTTTGGGTGCCTTTGAAATGACTGAAAACAGCATCAAAATTTAATTTTTTTCCCGAAAAAAATTATCTGAAAAAAACAAAAAGATTGAACAGAACATGAGCTACGAAAACAACATCATAATACAGAATGGAGCAGGAATCCACAATTAAAAATCAACAAATTCGACAATAAACAGAATACCTCACTGAAAGAGTTAATGGTACACAAAAAGAATTAACAAATTCGAGTAATCGAAAACCCAAAATCCACAATTAAAAAACCTAAATTGTGTAGCAGTAGTACTATTACCTGAGCGAAGATAGATAGAGGGACCAGGAGAGACACAGTCGAATTGCTCAGATAAGCCTCGGCCGTTAGTTTCTTTCTTTTTCTTTTTTAATTTTTTCCTTTTAAATGATATATTTACTGTAAAAACTACTGCACGGATAACCTGAAATCAGGATTCTTAAAAATAGAGCGTGAAAGTTATTTTTGAGAATATTATCAAAAAATTTTTTGATAAACTAAAATATTATCAGAATTTTTTCTAAAAAAAAAAAAATCAAAAGGATTACCACTGTCACTCTCTTGAGAATCTCAAAAAAAAAATTAAGGGTAATAATTTTTTCATGCGTAAAAACTATTACCTCCAACAGACTGATTTGTGGAGATGAGATCCATTATAGAGACAAAAAAAATAGAATGGAATTCACCTTAAAGTTATATGTGTAAGAGATAGTTTCTTTTTTACGCAATATCAAAATTATAAATCCTAAAAACTAAATGTGTCTCTTATTTGCATGAGACAATGTCAACGAGTAAATGTGACCCATTTTTTCTTTATATCTCAGTAAGTTTATTTTTTACGCAACATCAAAATTATAAAGAGAAAAAATATATAATGGAATCCACCTTAGATTTATGGGGAAGGATCCGTTTACAAATTTTTTTGAATTTTTTTTACAAATTACACTATGTTCTCCCGGGAGAACATAGTGAAACTAGTGTACTAGTGTTCTTCTGGGAGAACATAGTGTAGTTTGTATGAATTTGTAAACAAAAAAGTTTGTAAATATAACATGCTCCTAGATTTATATATGTAAAAGATAGTTTCTTTTTTACGCAACATCAAAATTATAAATCCCAAAAACCAAATGTGTCTCTTATTTGCATGAGACAACGTGAACGAGTAAATGTAACCCATTTTTTCTTTATATCTCATTAAGTTTCGTCACCCATTTTTTATGAGATACAATATATTCCCAAAAAACTAAAATTGAAAATAGAAAGTTATTTTTTGAGCACACTGTGTGTGTTTTGTGCATATCAACGTAGTATTTCATCACACCAAGTAACCAAATACACGACAGGAAAAGATAACCTAGCACCGGAGACCTTCGTGTAGAAAACTTTCCATTTCCCACACCTTAGGCCTCAAAAGGTAAAACTGCCCAGAAAACCTTGAAAATATCTGTGAAAAAGCCATACAATTGGCGATAGTTGCAATCATGCATTCGAGCAAGAAGGGATCGGGTCATGATCTCCCCCATTCGCTTGGTCTGCACAAAACAGACTTGACCTGAGCGCAAGGTTTCATTTCTGCCAAAAGACAAACAAAAACAAATTAAAACAAGAAAAGAATTTAATAAAAATATTGGGTGGTTTTTCTCTACCCACTCGATTTCCATGATTCTAAAGAACTTGTACATTCAGATTTTAGGGGGAGTCACAATACAATACAGTGGCGCCCCAAAAATACAAGTCCATCGCCTCATAAGCCCTAACCAGGGCAACATACATTGTGGGATTGCCAATTAAGTCATAAATGGTATCACAACCATGTTTGTATGTGAGTAACCAAGTGTGGTGTGTGTGTGTGTGAGAGTGAAAAGTAGGGGGAGGGGATGAGGTTTTATAGTGAGAGATTTTTTTTGCCCCGATTTTTATTAAATGTTTTCATCACACCCAAGAAATAACTTTTTTGAGCACAATGTGTGTGTTTTGTGTAGACCAATGTAGTATGTCGTCACACCCAAGTAACCAAATACATGACAGGAAAAGATAACCTAGCACCGGAGACCCTCGTGAAGAAAATTTCCCATTTCCCACACCTTAGGCCTCAAAAGGTAAAACTGCCCAGAAAACCTTGAAAATATCTGTGAAAAAGCCATATAGTTGGCGATAGTTGCAATCATGCATTCGAGCAAGAAGGGCCCGGGTCATGATCTCCCCTATTCGGTTGGTCTGCACAAAACAGACTTGACCCGAGCGCAAGGTTTCATTTCTACCAAAAGACAAACAAAAGCAAATTAAAATAAGAAAAGAATTAAATAAATAAACTGGGTGATTCTTCTCTACCCACTCGGTTTTCACAATTATGATGAACTTGTACATTCAGATTTTTTGGAGCTTCACAATACAATACTCTGACGCCCCAAAAATCTGAATGTATAAGTTCTTCGCCTCATAAGCCTTACCCGAGCAACATACACTGTGGGAATGCCAATTATAGTCATAAATGGTATCACAGCCATGTTTGTGTGAGTAACCAAGTGCGGTGTGTGCATGTGAGAGTGAAAAGTAGGGGGAGGGAATGAGGTTTTATAGCGAGAGAAAAAAAATTTATCCCAATTTTTTTTCAACGTTTTCGTCACACCCAATGAATAACTTTTTTGAGCACACTGTGTATGTTTTGTGCAGACCAATGTAGTATTTCGTCACACCCAAGTAACCAAATACACGACAGGAAAAAATAACTTAGCACTAGAGACCCTCGCGCAGAAAACTTCTCATTTCCCACACCTTAGGCCTCAAAAGGTAAAACTGCCCAGAAAACCTTGAAAATGTCTATGAAAAAGCCATATAGTTGGCGATAGTTGCAATCATGCATTCGAGCAAGAAGGGCTCGGGTCATGATTTCCCCCATTCGGTTGGTCTGCACAAAACAAACTTGACCCGAGCGCAAGGTTTCATTTCTGCCAAAAGACAAACAAAAACAAATTATAATAAGAAAAAAAAATTTAATGAATAAATTGGGTGATTCTTCTCTACTCACTTAGTTTTCACGATTTTGATGAATTTGTATATTCAGATTTTTGGGGGCTTCACAATACAATACTATGCTCAAACTATTATGAGCATGTGACCTCTCTTAAAAGCAGCTAACGTTTTGCCCAAAAAAGAGACAATAAAACAAACAAGAAATAAGAACAATACCTCCTATTTGCACTTTAACAAGATGGCATAAATATCAAACATTTGCTCAAGAAATAAGATATATACTATTCTATATAAAGGAATACTACCGTTTTCCCTTTGAAGAGATTTGGTAAGATATCTGTATGTATGACATGACATGCCTCGTATGGGTGTTTGCGTCTGGATTGGATTTGTAAGAACCTGCACCGTTAATTTAGGAAATTAGTTAAATAAATATGAGAATTAGGAAATAATTCCATAATTGACCCTAGTAATTATGAGAAGGCTTAAATAATTATAGTAAGTGATTAAGAATGCTGAAAGTCGCTTTTTTGACGAAAAGTGAAGATACCGGTTCTGCCTCACGGTATAAATGCGTACCGATGAAGTATCTCGGAAAATTATGAAAATTATGTATATATCACTAGAAAAATATATAGGACTGGCATAACAAGTTTCATTTCAAAATAATGAGAACTGGTGCCAGAACTGATACTGGCTATGTAAAAGCGCCTACCGGAAAGGTGCTGTGAAAAATAAAATAAAAATATAAAAAATCTTAGAAAAATGAGTAGATTCAGAATCCTAAGTTTGAGATTAAAATGCTAAGCGTAGCTATTAGCGCTAATACAGTGCGATTAAGACTTAAGTGGCCTATATAAGGCCTTGGCACATGATCCTAGGTCATTGTTTTATGCCTTCTACGTGGGAAACCCTTCAGCTGACCAGCCTCCACTGTTTCATGGTCTTCTTTTCTCCATTTTGAGACCAAGGAGCCGCCTTTCTCCATGAAACTTTCACTTAAACACCATTGTTGAGTGAGAGTTGGTCTTGTGAGGGTGTTGATTACTCCCTAGTTGAGTGTAAACTTCTGAGTTTGAGGTGTGGTGGGCTGAGCTTGTGGTTGGAGTTGTGAGAGCCTTTAAGGTAGCATTTTGAGCTTCAAGGTGTGACATTTAAGGAGAAAGAACCATTGTGGTGTGCCATTTTCGTGCACCTTCAAAGTCAGAACCTTTGGAGCTGTTGTGAGAGCTCCAAGAGCCATTGTACCTCTGTTTTGAGCTTGGGTAAGCTTCCCCACGTTTGATCATGAGTTTTATTGGTTAAAAGTGGAGTCTTGGCATGTTTAATGAGTTGTTTAAGTAACTAACCTGAACATGAACCTAAAAGGGTATAAAAATGCATGCTTGGACGTAGTAATGGGTTAAAAACCCAACCTTGGAAGTGATATCTCGCGAAATGCAGAAACTGCATTCTGTCGCGAAATATCCGGATATGATATCCGGATATTGATATTCGGATATGGGGTCTTGTGATATCCGAATATGGATATCCGGATATGCATATCCGGATATTAATATCCGGATATGTCCCCGACATATATCCGGATATTCTGGATTTTCGAGAATAGTAAGGGTACTGTTCATACAGAATGACATTTTGGGTTTGTGGACCCATGTTTGGTCAATGTGGACTTCTGTAATAACTAAACTAAGTCAGAATCAAAGTGATTAAGGGTTTGTGACTTTGTGAGAAGCCTAAAGACATGAAACGTAAAGGAAATGCGTTGTCTTTATGTTATATGCTTGTAAAGTATGATTGTTGATAAGATTGCTGGTCTAAAACAGATTGTGATTATGCTGTTTGTGGACTTTGAGCTAGTTGGACTCTTGGCTTGGATAGTTAGCTTGCAAGGTAAGCTTTTGTATCCTCGGTTTAGCCATTGTTGATTTCACCATACTCCATGGGGGGATAATATGCATGATGTGTTTTCATGTATTGATTTATTGAAATGCTTTTGAGCTGTTAAGTGCAAATGCCTATGATATGTATGTGGTGTTCGCCTAGACGGGATTAAGTTCCTGTGGGCAGGTACGACATTTGCATGTACTGTTGTGGGTTGTAGACGTACGTATATCCTACGCTTCCTCTGATCAGTAGAATAATTAACACACATGACATGATGATATGCTGCATTGCAGTGATTTTGGAACTTGTATGATATTACTGCTTTTGAACTTATATTGCACATGTAAGTGAGCTTGGGGTGGAGAAATCCTTGAGGACCCCTTGCCTTACTGAGATTTCTGTTTAGAGATCTCAGCCCACGTTTGGGGCACATATTTCAGGTTCAGGTAACTCGGGGGTTGAGACCTCGGGTGACAGGAGACCGGAGCTGAGTTAGATATATGCTGCTTATGATGATTATGCTTGGATTATGTTTGGATGTTGATCTGCTTTACTATCTTTATGATATGTTGTTATTGTTGAGACTGTTGTTGGGCTTTGTTGCCTTATTTGGTGAGCATGGGGTTGTCCATGCCATATTGATTGACTATGTCTTATTTAGATTCGACTTGTATTATTGTATCAAGTTTATGTCTGAACTACGTGTTGTAGATCCGTGACTTAAATACCCACCTTATTTATATATATTGAGGTTATTCAGTGTAGCTAGTTGTCTATTTGCAATTATATAAAGGCAATATTTTGAAAGTGATTAAGTAATCAACTTGATAATAGATAATGACGTCATAATTGAAAAGAAAAAGATATTCTGCAAATTTTTAATTAAGCGTGGCTTAATATGATGACATGATAACAAACAGGGTATACATGGGGTGTTACAGGATTGGTTTTGAAGTAAAAATCATCTGATCCAATCCCTTCACTTTGATAATTTAATAATCAATTCGATTTAGATTTTTTTTTTAAATCCAACCCAATTTTATTTGGTTTGAAATGGATTATCTCTTTAATAAATTATTTCAACTTGTTTGGTTTAAGGAAAAAGTTGAGATTTTACCTCGAAATTATTTCATGACATGAACTTCATCTATAAATCCCTATATAATTCTGACGTGAATCCTTATTTGGTTTAAATTATTTCTTTAATAAATTATCTCAACTTGTTTGTATTTTACCTTGGAATTAATTTTATGCATCCTTGTATGACTTGATCAATTATATAGGGATTTGAGGGTTAGGGTTCACAATAGAAATATTGAGATTTTAATCCTGATAATGGTAAACACTAGTTCTTGCGTGTTCTAGACATAGACTTGTTGGAATTGCAAACTTTCATAACTCATTGTGCTTAAACCTTAATCCAAAAAGAATTATTAAGACATTAGGATTCTAATTGGGTTAAAGGGTTAAAAGCATTAAGACATTAGGATTTAACCAACCAATTAATTAGAAGATAAATTGTTTGAAATAATTGGGATAAATTATTATTGAAATTAATTTAAACTACTCAAAGGGGATCAGAGGTGAAGAAAGCCCTAACTACAGTCTCGTTATTGATTTCTTAAATTCTGTTTTAATTCTCCGCGTTCTTGTCTGAGTTTTATTTTAATCGTGATTTACTTTTATTTCTATTTTATTATAAAATTATTCTTCTCTATATCTATTGATCTGTCCAAATTAAGGGGAATAATGAGAATAATGTTTGGTGCATTTAATCCTAATGGGACGATAACTCTACTCACTCTTTATTACTTATATGACCGGTATACTTGTTGTAATCGCAACAATGTTCTATCTACAAAAGTCAAAACCTTAAGCCCATCCCCTTATTGGTTTAAACACAGGTTTGGTTTTCATTTATATACATATGTCCAACCTCAGAGTTTGAGGAAGTTTTTCCGGATGAAATTCCAAACTTTTTGCCAGAGAAGGAGATTGGATATCTTTCTCGTTAACTTGTTGCCTGGTGTGGGCCTATCCTTCTAGCTCCATACCGGATGTCACCTCTGGAATTGTCTGAATTAAAGAAACAGATTGAAGACTTATCTAGTAAAAACTTTATAAGATCGAGTATGTCTCCTTGGGGAGCCCTAGTTATCTTTGTTAAGAAGAAAGATGGGTCTATGAGATTGTGTATAGATTACCAGCAATTGAACAAGGTTACTATTAAGAATAAGTATCCTTTGCCGCGTATAGATGGTTTGTTGGATCAGTTGCATGGTGCGACTGTATTTTCTAAGATTGATCTCCAGTGGGGGTATTATCAGATCGTCTCTTTGCTTCAAGGTCTTTACAACCCGAAGGACAGACAAACACGGAGACTCTATCCGATTTGAGACTCTATCTGGAATGACACTTGTGGTCATATCCTGATGGTATGGGATCTTTGACTATGGTAATTGATCATGGATGTATTAGAGAATGGAAAGGAAAGAAAGAAAGTATGTTATGCACAAGTAAGAAAAGATGTATGTGTTGCAATATATCATTGAATTAAAAGGAAAGAAAAGGAAAAAGTTAGCTCGTACTTCCGCTAAAAGAGTTAAAAGATTAAGTAAGACTTCCACTGATGCATATTTAAATATCATATGTATGTTAATTGAACCGGCTCGTGACATGGGTGTTATATAAGGAAGATCCCAGTAAACCGGATACTCATTTATTATATTTTACTAAAGAAGATGGGTTGGTTAACATAGGAACTTTGGTGAATTACCAGGTTAAGAAGATCTTTGTAGATGCTGGTAGCTGTGCCGATATTATCCTTTGTGATGCTTTTAAGAAGATGAATATTGATGAGGAAGGTCTCAAACCATGTAAGACTACGTTGATATCCTTTAACGGAGAAAATACCCCTAAAAGGATACATAGATCTCAAATTAACTCTGGGAACGAAAGAGGCATTTAAGTCGGAACGAATAAGATTTATCGTAGCCGACTTTCCTTCTCCATATAATGTAATTTTGGGAAGACCAACTCTTTATAAGTGGGATATGCTAGTTTCCACTAAGCATCAGAAATTGAAGACGGTGAGCAATAAAAATGAAGTTATCAATCTAAGGAGATAAAAAAAGAGTCACGATAATGCTACTTTGAAGCTGTCAAAGATAATGAGGGAAGACATTTGCCTCCATCCCGGATTCGTCCAGGAGATAAAGTTAGAAAGCATAAAATCTCTCACCATCCAAGTAAGCCAGTCAACATGGTTGAATTGAATATGAGAGAAGAAGCTATCATTCCTATCTTAGGCAATGAGCCTGGGCAATTTACCAAAATTGATAAAACCATCAACTCGGATGTAAAACCTGGGTTAATAGAATTTTTAAAGGAGAACAAAGATATTTTTGCATGGAAGTCATCCGAGATTCCTAGGATTGATCCCAAATTTTGTTGTCATAAGCTGGCAATATATCTCGGATCAACCCCAATTGCACAGAAGAAAAGGAAGCTGGGACCTGAAAGAAAATAAGTTTTAGATGAGCATGTAAAGGAGCTTCTGGATGATGGTTTCATAAGGGAGATTGAATACACTACATGGTTAGCCAATGTGGTTATAGTAAAGAAGTCTAATGGGAAATGAAGGGTCTGTACGGATTACACTGATCTCAATAAAGTGTGTCCTAAAGATTCATATATGATGCCCATTATAGATCAGCTTGTGGATAACTCATCCGGGTTCCAGTTGCTATCCTTCATGGATGCGTATTCCGACTATAACCAAATACCAATGTATCCAGAAGATCAAGAGAAGACGACTTTCATTGCTGAAAAAGGCCAATTACTATTATAATGTAATGCCTTTTGGATTGAAAAATTCGGGTGCCACATATCAGAGGATGATGAATCGAGTATTTGAATATCAACTCGGCAAGAATGTAGAAGTTTATATAGATGACATGATCGTCAAATTAGCAAATATTGCAAGTCATGTTTAAGATTTGAACCAAACTTTTGAGAAATTGAGAGCTCATCACATTCGATTAAACCCAGTTAAATGTGCATTTGGAGCCCCGACTGTAAAGTTCTTGAGTTTTATGTTAACTCACATGGGGATTAAAGCAAATCCAGAAAAGGGAAAAATTGTACTGGACATGAAACCCCCTAGAAATAAGAAAGAAGTTCAGCAATTAACAGGAAGATTGGATGCCTTAACTATATTCTTACCAAAGTCGGCTGAAAACACATCGCATTTGAAAAAATTAAAAGGTGTTTGGCAGCGCCACCAGTTCTATCAAAACCAGAACCATGAGAAATCTTGATTTTATATTTGGTCGTTGGAGAAGAAACAATAAGTGTTGTGCTAATGAGAGAAAGAAATAAAGGGCAAGACCCAATATATTTTGTTAACAGGGCTCTCCAAGGTCCTGAATTGAGATACAAAAAATTAGAGAAAGTGGCATTTGCCTTACTCACCACAGCAAGAAGACTTTAGCCATACTTTCAAGGGAATCAAGTTGTCGTCAGAACTAATCAACCAATACAACAAGTGTTGCACAAGCCGAATTTGGCTGGAAGGATGACTAACTGAGCAATTGAGCTCTCTGAATATGATATCACTTATGAAGCTCGGTATGCCATCAAATGTCAAGCGCTAGCCGACTTCATAATGGAGTTCGCTCCATCTAATGGAGGAAGTAATGATGATGATGACATATGGAAAGTTTATGTCGATGGTTCATCAAATAATAAAGGGAGCGGAGTTGGAATCACAGTAGAAAGTCTAGAAGGAGTTTCAATAGAACATTCCTTACACTTGAATTTTCCAACTTCAAATAATCAAGCAGAATATGAAGCCTTGATAGCCGGATTGATGCAAGCAAAGGAGCATGGAGCCAAGAGAATTAAAGTCTTCAATGGTTCCCAACTTGTCACTTCACAAATTGATGGGAAATATCAAGCTAAGGGGCCTCTGTGATGAAATATTTGAGTAGAGTGAAGAAAATTATATACGAATTTGATGAAGTCATAATTACTCATATTCCTCGAGGAGAGTATAGTAAAGCTGATATTTTATCTAGGTTGGCAAGTACAAAGAACCCGAGTAATTATAGAATCGTGGTTCAACAAAGCATAGCTGAGCCGAGTTGTGTGATGGGATGCAGCCAGATACTGTTCGTTTTATTTTAACTGATGTAGTATATGATTATAACACTCAAACAATTGGTTACCATTACTATGGTATTAGTAAAGTCTTAAGTCTTCAAGATATGAGGCATAGGAAGATATGATATATGTTGAGTAAACAAGAGACGAATAAAGTGTATGACAATTCACAAGAAAAGGAAATAGTTAGTTTCCATTTTACTGGAGTGTAATTGGGTCATTTATATATATGTGACTTCAGTTTAAATTATTAATTATGTTGCATTTAAGACCATATTGTGATGTTAATACATCGGGTGTACAAGTATCTCACAACTAACAAGGGTAGTTACTTAATAGCACATTTATGGTTCATTCTTAAATTACCCATTTATCTTTTCTTTTTTATTATGGTTGTTTTATAAAAACATTAACAATTAACGGATTTCATCTTCTTACAAGTTTGCAAACGACATATTTTTCATGGTGTTTATTGCAACCCCAACTATAGCCAATGTAAAAGACCTAGCTCGACTAAACACTCTCCACTTACTCTCCTAATGATTGTTTGCATGATTACCTCACCAGCCACACGATACATTTGTTATATTTGAATGCTCATTGCGAAAGTCCTAACTTAGTTAGGCACATTATTAATGCTAATTGGTAGAGTTTAAAGTTGACATCTCGAGGTATTAACACCTCCACCTTTAAACCTTGAAGAAAGACTTTGAACATTAGACTTCCTCATTCAAGATGCAAACTACACCTATAACCTAGCAAAGTATCCTGAGTTCATCATGGAGGATCTCTTTGACCTGATCAACGTATCTTATAAACTCAACATACCAACAAGTGACGCATCGAGCCGAGGGACTTCTTTTCTAAATATACTATATAACTTAGTACCATTATGCATTGGGCCTATTCACTTAACACAGAAACTCTACACACCCCTTGGTGACTCTCGGACAGATGCCATATATAAATGGTCTTCTTCACCCTCATTCATAAAGTAATAAATGGATCTCTCTTACATTGAAATATTACACTTACCACTCTTATTAACTTGTAGGTACACTCTCTCCTTTGTTCCGCTGAACAAGAGGAGCCACTTATTGCACCATCAATAGGTGTATATCATGGAAATCTCATATTCTGTCCAGGTACATTTATATGAACTACTGTAATACAATCAAACTCAAAAAGAGATATTGCATTTCAATTTTAAAAATTTACTTTCATCGTGTTAAGATCTATATACTGCAAAACAAATATTATTTTCTACTCATACAGACAAAATATACCTCATTTTCATTAATGTATGTTATAATCAAAAGATGCATCTTAGTATCTTAGTGATACTATTTTAAATATATATTTAAATACTAGTTAATAACATTTCAAAGGTTTATATTTTAATTAAAAAACTTTGCGTGTGTGGACTGAAAAAAATAAATCAAATAAAAAGAAAAGGATGACCATAGGATGAAGTCAGGCACATGTATATCTGATAGCGATTCCTAACTTCATTTCTTACACTCTCTTTTGGTTACAGCTGTATTCACGACCGTACTCACTCTCTGCTTTGTTTATTTTATTTTATTTTATTTCATTTTTGACTTCCAATTCTCAATCTCTCTCTTCTTTTCTTTTTTAATTCCAACTAATTATTTTCAATTACCTATGTTTGAATTAAGATAATGTTTTATACTTATGATTACATGTACCATAAAGTCAGACTCGCCCAAATTCCATGTTTCTAGTTCTGTGTTCATACTTCATGCTGGTATTCATTGTTTTTCTTTCTTTTTATAATTTTTTTATGTGAGCTGTTATGTTTATTTTTTATTTTTTTTTTATTTTGAGTTATTAAATAAATATCTAAAATTGATTAAGACGGACTAAAATTCAATAAATATTTACCGACTAATAAAAGTTTAGGTATAAGAGATTTCATTTTAAATGAGCAATCCCTTTGTTAAAAAAAATTAATCCCACTTTAAATTAATTATAAACTCAACTTGGGTTCGATTGATCACCATAATCAAAGATCCCGTTCGATTATTGGGAATAAAGAAAATTATATTAAGAGAATTGTCTCCAGTAATAAGTTTAAAGAAAATATTACTCTCATTTCACATAAGGTATTTTCTCTCACTTCGATTTTCGCATCTCACATTTTTTTTTTCTTATAATGGTGGGACTCATCTATTTTCTCTTTACAACATAAGATAACTATCTTATATTAAATGAGACTAATAAAACCCTAAATTTAAAGTGCTCAAACCATTAGTCGGTAATTGATGAATTACTAAATATATAAAAAAATATGATAGTTTGAAAAGTTATAAAATATTTATCAGTTATTAGTCATATATAATAGGAAAAAGTGTTTGTCATTCTAAATGACATAAAGTTATATCATTTTAATAGAGAGACAGACATAAAAAAATTTTAATTTAAATTTTAAATTAAAAAATCACTTACTTTCTCTTTCCCATGATTTCTATTTTGTCTGTGTCTATCTCTCTCCTAAAATGACATAACTTATGTCATTTAAAATGACAAACATCAAATCCTATATAATAATAGTAAAACATGTTTTTAAAAAATAGTAGTAGAACATTTGTGGGAAAATTAACGATAGTAAATATTTGATAATTTATTTACAATACTAATATTTTTAAAAATTAATTTAATTTCAACTATTAAAAATTAATTTTAATTCATTTCAATGTATATTTGTTATATCACTTAATAAATGTATATTCACAACAAAAATTACTTAATGAATTTTTTATAACAAATTAAAAAAGATCACACTTTTGCCCTTTAATCCAGAAAATAAAATGTAGGAATAAAACTATTGGATCATTATTAAATTCTTTGTCAAAATGTCATACATCATAATCACTTATGAATATAGATATAATATAAAAGCAAATATGATTCCTTTATTTTCTCCGTCTATTTCGAGTGTATAATTAATTAATTTTATTATGTTAGAAAAACTCTCTCTCTCTCTCTGAAACACAGCAAGGAAAAAGACAAGAGTAATACCCTTTAAATTTCATTGTCCCAAGAAAGTAAGAAAAAGAGAGAGAAGAGAGATTGCGCCAACATTTCAGTGATTTTTGGGTAATTGTTCTCGTGATCCGTGCACAATCAACAACTTGCATATTGGGTTCTTTTTGCTGTTCCCTCTTTTCTTCATTTCTTTTGTTCAACAATTAATCCAAACCCCCTTCTTCTACAATCACCCATTTCAAGTTTTCCAATTTGGAGAGTGCAAAAGGTGAGATTTTTTTGTTGGGTTTTGTCAGTGTCATCTTAAAAACCCATTCTTTTCTGGGTTTCTTTTATTTTTTATTTATTTTTTATTTTTTCCCCTTTTTATTTTTTTCCTTTTTAATTTATGTGTGAAGTTGAGGCAATATATTTAGCTTTTGAGCCCTTTGTGTGAAAGGTTGAGGGAGTTTGGTGCATTATATGCCAACTAGTTTAGTTTGGTTTGCATTTTGTTGCTACATTTTTATCTGTGTTTGACTTTGACTTTTGTTTTGTTATTATGTTTCACCATGGTTGTTCTTGTGTTCTACTAGCTGCTTTTGTCTAAAGCAATTATGAGCTACCCCAATCCTAGGTGGGATTGTTGACAGATTTTCACTTGGGCCTCTCTGATCATCAAAATTGACTGCTTCTGCAAGAGTTTAACTTCATTCCATAAATTTATCAAGTGCATGAATTTGTGCTAGTTGATTTGCTTAAATTGATTTATGTTATTTGAGTTTGTTGAGGTTGGTTATACTAATAGCTTTCCACATAATATATAGGTGCACTTGTAAGCAATCTCCTCATTAGAAAGTGCAATTGGTCCCTGAAAATGCAAGTTATATTTTGCTGAAGAGAGAGATGTTGGGGAGATGAATGTCATGACTATCTTAATATCATTCGTAGTTAGATTGGAACTTGGTTAGTCTAAAGTAAAAGATCTCTAAAATTTATTTCAAATATGAGCTAACTAAATGGTTTAGTTGACTTTGTTATTTTGTTCTTCAACTGAAAAATATTTACATATAAACATGTGATTGGTTTTTTCAAGAATCAAAAAGCAAAGTTGATGAGTACCAAGCTTGTTCAAATAGGTCCTTTCAATATAATCAATTCAACTGCCATTTGAATAAAGAATTTGAATTAATATATTCCATGATCACGTTTGGCATGAAGCAAAAACACACTTTTACAAATGACAAATTCTGGAAAAAATTTCTCTCTTAAAATTCTCTGATATTTAATGAGCTACTCAGAAAATTAAACAATTGCCGCCAGTGATCTTCCAATTCAAAGCCTTTAGTGAAAATTTTATCTTTTCCTTTTAATTTTATCCACTTTTTATATTTTGTGAATGGTATACAGCCTACAGCCTTCAGCCTTCATTCACCTTTGTATTGCATATACTAAAATATCAAGCAACACTTTTAGGAGAGTTGTTTTGTAGACATGTAATCACAACCTTCATGACCAAGTGGTCAAGAATTTGATTCTTGTTATCTTCATTTTCTGTAATCAAATTAAATTTCAAAACAAGATAAAGTGAGCTTTTCAAGCCTCAAACTGAAGCCTTGGAGATATGAAGCCATTCACGTGTTAGCTAAAAACTTAAGCATTTAATAGAGTTGGTTTTTATTATCTTAAAAGAAATAAGTTGTACTCATTTGGTTTATTTTGCTTCTTTGGTGGAAAAAAAGGGAAAAACCTAAAAAGTAAACATGGACATCTTCTTCATCTGTTGTAGAATATTTCAGACCAAGCAATGCTAAATACAAATACAGTTTATACTAAAACTGAAAAAAGGATTAAGTTGAAGCAAAGTTTCTGTAGGCATTTGCATGGAAAAGAATTACATTATCATTTCCATGTTTTTTTGATTTTGTTGGCTTATCCCCAGGAATATTTTTCTTAGAGATAGATAAAACATGCTTTTGCAATTCTGTTGTATAGTTTGTCTGTAATATAGTGAAGAGATGGTTGAGCAGTACTAATGCTTTTGCCACCGTAGTTCATTTTTCACATCAACCAATATTTATACTCTTTTTTTTATCTTTATCTTTGGGTTTTGTTCTCTATTCTTCTGATAAACATGTAAGGCATTTATGATTGAATCCATTCTTTTATGAGTTGCTACACTGTTATTGTTACAGGAGAAGGCATTTGTTGTGACAATTTAACTATTGGATTCCTATGTCGCAGTTTAATGCGTCTTTTGAAAACTTCTATGCATTTCTTATAATCAACTCCATCTTTATGACTTCAGGAAGTAATTCACTTAAAAAGGTTCTTGTTTTCTTGTAGAGTTTTCTTTGAATGCAAACTGTGAAGAAGTTAAAGAGCTTAAAAATGATTTTATTATTATGTAGGTGCTATGAGCAAACCTAAACTATTATAAAATGGAATCTCCAGAACTAATTAGAGTGTGTCTCCTTCATGTGACTAAGGATAACAAAGTTGATGATTATTTGTTACAAGTGATTAATCATTTACGTATTTTCTATTCAATATCATAAGCATATAGTCACATCCGCTGGAGATTGGAGAACATTGAGTATAATTCTTGTACAAAAGCTTTTCATAGTATATTCATTCATTCTGAAACATAATGATTTTCTAGTATAATTTTTTTAATTTGACCGAAATAATTTTTTCCTCTGGTTGGTTTGTTTCCAATAGTTGTGTTTTTTATTTGGGTTCATCTGTCACCGACTCCAACTAGTTTGGGATAAAGGTGTTGGTGATGTTGATGGGTTTGTTTCCAATATCTGCAGCATAAAGTTGTTCACTCTTTCAGTGGACTGGTCACTGGTCAATCTGTGTTATATAAAATAGTTCCCTTTTATTTGTCTTCACATATCCATGATATATGCTTCATTGTGTTAAAAGTACTCTCAAGTCACAACTGCTTTCTAATTTTAATGTTTACATGAACTAAACAAGAGTCTAAGCTAGTTGGCAGTGTGTACTTTTTCCTTATTTTATTATTTTCAAATATAAATGTTTCTTAGTTTCTTGACAATGTCGTGTTTATGTTTGTTTGCTTAGGAATGGTATGTTATATTATAAGGACAAATATTTATAACTTAAGAAAGCTGTTATTTGTTTTTTAACACTAATCAAACACTAATGCTTTATCTGACCTTTATTCCTGAATTGATTATCATTTCTGTCTTATTTTTCAGAGCATCTGAGTTTTCTGCTTTAGATCCAATGGGGGAACAATTGTGACAAGTATGGATCCTCAAGCCTTCATTAGGTTGTCAATAGGCTCTCTGAGGTTGAGATGTACAGGAATCGATCTGAGCACCGGAAAATCTGGAATTCAGAGACTCTCTTCACCTTGTGTTTGTGAGATACGGCTTCGAGGTTTTCCTGTTCAAACGTCATCAGTCCCCTTGATAACCTCTGCAGATGTCATACCTGATACTCAGAACATTGCTTCAAGCTTTTACCTTGAGGAATCTGATTTAAAAGCATTGCTAGCTCCTGGTTGTTTCTATAATCCTCATGCTTGTTTGGAGATTTCTGTATTTTCAGGGAGTAAAGGCTCCCATTGTGGAGTTGGCATCAAAAGGCAGCAAATTGGGATTTTTAAAATGCAAGTTGGTCCTGAGTGGGGTGAAGGAAAGCCATTGATTCTTTTTAATGGTTGGATAGGTATTGGCAAGAACAAACACGAGAATGGTAAGCCAAGTGCAGAGCTACATTTAAAAGTGAAACTAGATCCTGACCCTAGATATGTATTCCAGTTTGAAGATATAACAACATTGTGTCCTCAGATAGTTCAGCTGCAAGGATCCATCAAGCAGCCAATCTTCAGTTGCAAGTTTAGTAAGGACAGGTGATATGAAATTTGCAATCTATTTTATTTTCAATTATGTTGACTCTTTTGACTGAAAGATACAATCTATTTCAAAAAGAAGGCGAGCCTGGAGCAGTGGTAAAATTGTTCATTTGTGACTAAAAAGTCACATGTTCAAATCAGGGAAATAGTCTCTTTGCAAATATGCGAGGGTAAGGCTACGTACAAGATTTCTCTCAACCCTACCCTCGCTAGATGGGATATAACTGGGAGTGGAGTGGTTTTTTTTGTTGTTGACTCTTTCTAGAATTCTTTTAAAGTCATGACTTAATTGTTCTCAAATAACTTGCATTCAGGTAATAAAAGTAAAATCAATGTCATGTTTTCAGAGAACCCTAATCCTCCAAGTCCCTGTTGCTTGAGGTATATTTGTCTGAAACTAAGTTTGCTTTATTATAAAGGTTTTGCTAATTGGTTCATTTATTAATTAACAGAATTCTACTATAAAATTGCCACTTCATTTATTAGATATTAATTTTCTTATAAGAAATAATTTACTTTTGTCTCACATAAAAAAATAAAATTACTTCTTTCCATGTACACTTATACCAGCAGTTGTTCATTTCTGTAATTGTTTGTAACAGAGAAAGTTACTTCATGACAACATTTCAAGAGTTTTCAATAAACTAAAAAGTTTGCAGCATTTTTGTAGAATTTGTAAGTACCCCATGAATACACTTTTTCCAAATATATACTTAAAACAAACTCAAAACTCCCAACCAAATGATAGCTTGATGCTGTTTCTTGATACACTCCACTGTTTCCCTTATTTTGCTACTAAACAATATCTCATTCAGTAGCCTCATGACAGTACATTATAAAGTAAAAATAGATGTCAATTTTCTAGTATGAAGCCAAGTTTTCCTCCGTTTTGATATGAAGAAAACCTTGGCTGCAGTGCTTGACTATGTGATGATGAAATTTTACAATGTTCTATATTTTTCTTTGCATTCTGAAGCATGGACAAAACACACATAACATGGATACCAGAATGTCAATGTAGGCTGATGTAGTTAATGAGTATCCTTCTCCAATGGAAGCTTAAAAACTGTTTTCTTCATTGTTTCTTTTTCAGTTTGACATGATAATGATATCTATAAAATGTGCAACTTTGTCTGAAATTTGTTACTAATAAAACTTTTGATAGTTATGGAATGACAGGGTTTCCCAGGTTGACTCATTGAGCACATACTGGTCAGGTGCTACTGACATTTCTGACTTAGAAACTGAGAGGAGAGAGAGAAAGGGGTGGAAGGTGAAGATACATGACCTATCTGGCTCAGCTGTAGCTGCAGCCTTCATAACAACTCCCTTTGTTCCATCTTCAGGTTGTGATTGGGTTGCCAGGTCCAACCCGGGAGCTTGGTTAATTGTTCGTCCCGATGCTTGCAGAGCCGAGAGCTGGCAGCCATGGGGAAAACTTGAAGCATGGCGCGAGCGCGGCATTAGAGACACCATTTGTTGCAGATTTCTCCTCCCTTCTGAGGCTCAGGAAGGAGGTGAAGTTCTCATGTCTGAAATATACATAAATGCAGAAAAGGGTGGTGAGTTTTTCATAGACACCGAAAAACATATGAGAACAACAACTGGTGTAGCAAGTTCCATACCTAGTCCACAAAGTAGTGGAGACTTTGGTTCACTGAGTCCAATGGTTGGAGGTTTTGTAATGAGTTGTAGAGTTCAAGGTGAAGGGAAGCGCGGCAAGCCATTAGTACAACTGGCGATGCGACACGTAACATGCGTGGAGGATGCCGCCATCTTCATGGCACTTGCAGCAGCTGTTGACCTTAGTATTGAGGCATGTAAGCCTTTCAGGAGGAAGTTCAGAAGAAGTTTTAGGCATTCTATGTGAAAGAACAAAGCAAAGTGTATGTACAATCACTTTCATGAATGTGCCTTTTGCTTTTCTTTGCTGCAATACTTTAGAAAAAAAAAATGTACAGCATAAGTTGCCACACATTGGTACTCAGAATTCTTCAACTCATTAGCCTTGTGATGTTGGTGGCTACATGATAATGGGGCTTTTGTACAATCAATGTGCACATAAAAAAGCTCTTAAGTTAATCAACTTTTCTAAAATTGACCACATAAAAAAGCATTTGACACATTTTATGTTAGAATTATGAGGGTTTTTTTTTTTTTGGTAATCGAATTATGAGGATTTTTATTTACTTTTATTAGTTTTATTGTCATATAATTTCTTCTTTCCTTCCAATTGAATTTGTCAAGTTATCTTTTGATTTCTTGAATTTAAATGATTGTTCTTCAACCATGACAGGCTAATTTTCTCATTTGTATGTCTAGGGAAGTAGCTCATCAATAATCTTGTCAATTAGTGAGTATCAAAGCTAAATAAAATGTTTCTACAAAGATCTTTACTGTCTTCACACAGCATGAGTGAATGCATGGCTAGGAAATTTTTTTAGAATAATGTATTGCAAATAATAGACTGTTGACCATAAGGCAGGACTAGCAAATTTTAGGCAGAGTTGCTGCTATACAATAGATCGAGCTTGAGTCTATCTAAAGAAATATGTTAGTCCAGGAAAGATAAGTTGTTAAATAAATCTCTCACTTGAACAAGATAATTTATTATTTTAAAGAGTAAACATTTATTTTTATTTTTTTTTTGGTACAAAGAGCAAACATTTATTTGGTTATGCAAAGTTAGGTTCATATTGTTCTTAGGTTCCGATTATGAGCCTGAGTTCGAGTGTGCAACCAGTGATGAGGTTGATTATTATTTTACTTATCAGCTTAAGAATTCTGATATGGAGTATTTGGACCTTTGTAGAAGATAAGATTTAAACATTTATTGTTTAAGGAGAAGGAAAAAATGTGTCATTTTAAAAGATGTAAGGTTATATCATTTTAAGTGAGAGATAGAGATAGATCATAAGGAGACAGAGTGGATAAAATAAAATAAAGATGTGAGTCTTATCTTTTTATAATAGTGAAATGACACAAATTGTGTCATCTAAAATGACAAATATTTTTTCCATAAGGACAACGAGTTTCATAAGGAAGGAGGAGAGGAAATGGGTCTTGGAATGAGTGTTTCAAATATTAAAGATTTAACCCTTTGAGTTTCCTCAACCATTCATCCTTCAGACTAGTTCGGTTCGAACACTGTCAGACCCAAAGCAGATGCGACTCTCCTAAGATCATTTTTTTCATTTCTAAAGCTCGAACTCAAAACCTCTGATTAAGGGACACAAGCTCCTTATTACTTGTTTCAATAGTATTTGATAAGGTTCAATCCTTTTCGTGTGTGTGTTATGTGTTTTATATAGTGGAGCTTAAAATAGAGTTTATGTGGAAAGCCCGGTAATGAGAGGAGAGTCATACCTAAGAATGTCATGTTTGGTAACGAGATCATCATTTTAAGTGATGGGGTGTATTTAATGTGTGTAAAGAGTTGGGGTTACTACTTTATCTTACATTAATAAATGAAGTATAGAACTATGTGGGACCATGGACTCATAACACATATCAATCTGGTTCTCAAAAAACATGATACATCAATTTAGTCCCTCAATCATAAAAAGTGAGACTAATATCATAATTTTATGCACAAATTACAAGTGAGATACTAAATTGATATATTTTTTATTATTGAGAAATTAAATTGATGTCAACTTTTAATAATTAAATGGTTGAATTGATGTTATTCTTTAATTATTGAGGGATTAAATTGAAGTCAATTGTTTTTAGAAAACTAGATTGATGTCATTTATCTTTTCAATACTAAAATTATGTGAATCCAATCTTTCAAGAAAAGAAATAAAAAAGTAATCTACTCATGCTATTTTAAATCACGTGTCTCTAAGTTTGTAAAATACCAACACAAAATTTCTACCATTAATCCAAAATTAGATTATAAAAGGGGGATTTTAGCTTTCTCATAGAGCATTCCCACACCCCAAGAGATGTGACATGGGATAGTGGTTAAATTATAGTTAGATATATTGTTAATTGCATCATTTCATGTAAATAGTTAATTTGGTTGGACAAATAACTAAATCCACTAGTATGGTCCACTAGAAAACCTCAACAATGCCAAAAAAAAAAAAAAAAAATGCTTGATAGGAATGTTGATATCAACAAATGCTATTGAAATTCAACAAAATCATCTTAACATAAAATAAAATTCAAAATATTCTATATTCCTAAAAAATTATGCACAATAACAAAAAATGATAACAATTTTATAAACTTTTAATGTGAGGTATAAAAACACAAGCATTCTTCTCTCTTACAGTGTAACAAAAAAAGAAAAAAGAAAAAAGAGTAATCAATTATAAACTAAGTAAAATATATGTTCAAAAAATCAATAAAACTTGAAGCCTAACATCAACAATTCAAAAGCAGAGTCTCACAAATTAACTTCATTATACTTTGCCTCCATATTTAAGGAGCTATGAGTTTTCAATATTCACATGCAAACAATCACATCTAACGTAAATAATAAGTATACCTACTTATGTTGGGTTCAGAAAAACAATAATAAGTAAAAAAGAAATTCTCCAAAAAAAGAAAAAGAAAAGAAAAAGTAAATTATTATGGAGATGAATAACTAGGCATAGGACCTACACTTTTATCTAAACAAGCATGAAGAAAGAAGAAAACTATTCAAAGAACTTGAAGCTACTCATACTATGATGAGAAGAAAAACAAGCAGTTGAATAAGGTTTTCAATTAAGCATATTAAACAAAATAAAATAGGAGCAAATTTCATAAGGGAAATTCATTTTTTTATAACAAAAGAAAAATCTTAAAAAAAAATTATTATAGTAGTTACATAAATTAATCAATTAAGGGCCTGTTTGGTGTGATGTATAAGGCATGATAGTATAAGCTTATACTATACGTTATGACATTTTCAGTTGTTTGGTGTGACCATCGTATAGTATAAGCTTATACAGCAGGACCCCTTTATACATCAAAATGATGTATAACTTAATCCGGCCTAGAGTGATGGATTAGGCCTGATAAGGGGTTGATGTATTAATATTGCTTACAAGTACAATTTCCAAGAACTAATATATCATTTCAATATTTATATATTAAAATAATTTTTTTAATATATTAATTTATAAAATATTAGAGGATATTATCTTATACAATATCATACCAAACGCTGGATAGTATTAAAATTTAATCAGGTCTTATACAATCAGGTCTTATACTATCAGGTCTTATACTATCAGGCCTTATCCTATACTATGCACCAAACATGCCCTAAGATGCGAGAACTCCAAGACAGAGTAATACTATATCTAGTGATGGACCATCGTTGTTAACATAATTAAATAGTTTCCATTTTTGTTTTCACCGTGTTTCATCGTGTCAATGAATTAGTAAATTTCACTCCATTATTTTCCTAGTGTAAAAGAGAGAGAAAATAATTTTGGGATTGTCAACTCTTATAATGAATCCAACAATAATCAAATCAGATTAGTTGAGTAATTGATCAACCAGAGAATTTTTCACTGTATAAAATTTAAGGGTGCGTCACTTATCCTAACCAAATGAACACACAGCTCGAGTCAAATTCAACCATAACCAATCTAGGTATGTTACTCATTCACAGGGGCTAACAACACCTACAATCAACTTAAGGTGAATACCAATAACATATTGAAACAAGTATTTCATTAAAAGCATTAAATAGTAACACAATAATATAGCAATAGTCCAATATATTTCCATTTTATTACCAAAATAACCGAGTTACGCTTCATGGTTATCGAGTCATTTCAAGCCATAAACAAAACGAAAAACAATGGGGCCAAACCGTATCAAAACATTTCTTGTACAATCAGGAGCGACAATCCACTATATAGTCCAAGCATCAAGGGAGGGACTTAACTATCCCTCGAGTATTTATTTAGGCTCTTAATATAGGAATCGAAATTGGCTGTAATATTATCGACCATAACAAATAAGAAATAAATATATTAATTTACACCAATCACCATTAATTTAACTGATAAAAGAATTTATTTTCCTTAACTAAACATTTGAATTTGAGTCATAAGAATGCAACAAAAATCATATTAGGAAAATTACGTCCAATATAAATTCGAGAATGCTCAAATCGAACTGGTTAGGTTTCTAATTATTCAGTTTGAAAAAACAAAAAAAATTGATTTACTTTGTTTGCATGAGCTTTATAACTGCTAAGAGGTTAATTGGTTGAAATATAGACTCGGTTTCTTGGCTAGGCCTTTTGTCTTCTTGGTTAGATCCCCTTATTATTATTATTATTATTATTATTTTGTTTTTGTAATTTTATGAACTAATTATACCCCAATATCTAATTTATAAAACATGTCAATTAAAACAATTATAATGGTCAAGATTTTTCATTTCTAGTAATCAATTTTTTTAATAGATGAAAATAAAAATTTGGTGATACGGCAAACATTTTTACAATCACTGAATCAATTTTCAATAGATTACACTGGTTAAAGGAAAAGATATAATGATTTAGAGAAAATGAAATTACATCAATTATAGCTGAAGGTTGTCTTTTTAATCTTTTATACAGCCATAGGAAGAATTTACTTGACAACCATCCACGCTATTGTACAGAAGCTGATACAGTTGCCCAAACTATGAACCAGCATCTAGTTCAGCCATCCATAAGAATCTACAACATTGTTCAACCAGTAGCACACCCAAAGAGACATGCTCCCCATGACTTTGTATGGGATTTTCCAAACTCAAGGACATGCAAATATCCTTCCCAAAGGTTTTGTTTTGTTGGGGCAATACGGGTACTGTTCTTGAAGATATATATTATATACACATGAAGATGACCTAATTAGTGCACAAAGATCTCAGCTCACTAGCTAAGAATGTTTCCTTTCCCACTTCCCTTCACGTCTGTTTTCTCTGTCTCTACGCTCTCCAAGTTGCCTTGACTTGCTCCCCCTTGAACCATGCCTTTGCGACCCGAATCCACTGGACTGGCCATCTAATGCTGACACCAATTCTGGATCTCCAATGCTGCTAGTATCCCCAGAATCCTTGCTTCCATCAACATTTTCTTCATATATGCTGCCACTATCATCCTGTCGGTCACGTGACTGCAAGATAGTAGGAAGCTGGCCTGAAAATGTCCGGGAACCAGAAAGAACTATAGTTGGTGAGGCTGCTATTGAAGAACTGGCAGAAGGGATTTCAGGCTGTAAGCTTCCACTACCGGCTCTAGTGCTCCCTTCATTACCAGATCTTCCATTTTCTCTTTCACGAAATCTCTCCCGAGATCGACTACAAGATGAGAAACCCACAAACACAGATTCATTCATAAACAGAACATTCATTGCAAGAGTATTGTTTCTTGGAAGACTCATACAGGTAACTAATTTAACAGCTTACCTACTGTGAGTGGAGGAAGGAAAATCACGCCGAGATGGTCGAAGTCCTGATTCTGCTTGCTCTAATTCACGCTGAAGTTCTCTCTGCATATAAATGAAGAGCTATTATTATCTCAAAAGCTCTGAAGCAGAAAAACATACAACTGTTTCTCAAAGCTTTGAAGGAAAAAAATATACAACTATATTCTCAACTTAAAGATGCTGCACTTTTTTCTAATGCCACTTTTGATCAAAGAAGGAATAGTAAAAAGAAACATATCATAAAGAACCTCCTAGAAATAGCAGGCATAATAGAATACAAAGACATAAAAAAAAAGTCACTTCAAGAATGCCACACCCTCCTACAGAAACTAACAGGACCCATAATGATTGCTGACCTTATAAGGAAAATATTTACTCAATGGGGAGACTGCACCAACAACTGTATCATACAATACAACACCAAACTTTGCACAATTTGTTGCTACGGTTGCTATCTGACACTGATCTCTTTAACAGCTTGACATCAACAAATGCTTCTTCGTTGGTGATTTACAAGAGGGATTTTATATAGAGAAACCACCTAGATTTACTGCTCAGGAGTCGTTTGCATTTGTGTTCAAACTCTGTAATTGTCAATATGGCTTAAAGTAGTCCCCGTAAGCTTTGTTTTTCCTCTTGAGCACTATTTTTCAAGCCGTGGCATGTCTCGTGAAGTTGATTGTTTTATTTTCTACTGGCATTGTTGGGAACTATCTCCTGTTTAGGGAAAATATCTCTTTTTTAGGGGTTGTATATTTGTTGTCAATAATTAGGATTTGATTTTTATATTTTCCTGGTTTCCTAGTTTCCAGAACTTAGAGATTGTAAATCATGTTTTATATATACAATCATGCTCAGGATTTCATCAAGCAATTCAGAAATCTTTCCTCTCTTTTCAAGTGGCATCAATCTACTATCAATGAATCTAACTTGTAGCTATGGGGAGGATGTTGTTATGACTAATAATGATCGAGTCACCATTGACCAATTCAAGCAGCATTTGTTCAAGCAACTTCAGACCAAGGACTCGGTCAAGGTTCAATATTTTATAGGTATAGTGGTGGTACAGTCTATTCATGGAATTTCCATCTCTGAAAAGATACACTTTAAATATTTTGGAGGAAACATGCATGACAAGAAGCAGACCAGTCAACGCACATTGGATCCCAATTTCATGTTTCTACCACCACCACAAAGGGAGCCAATACCAGATAATGGATGTTATCGAATGATGGTTGGTGTTAAAGATATAATATAAAACCATTCATGTGTCTTCACCTAAGAGCTTGAGGTTTTGGAATAGTTGATTCATAACATAATATCAAAGCCTTTATGACCAAGTGATGTAAAGTTGGATCCTTGTTGTCCCATTTGAATTTCAACACAATGTAGGTTAGCACGTGCATTGTTCACGCTTCAACTAATCAAGCTCATATGCAACAACCAAGCAACTATAAACAATAAAAAATTCCTCTATTTTTAAGTGTGATTACCTGTGTTTGCCTCTCCTTCTCCATATCAAGACTGTGACGCAATTCCCTCGTTTTAGCACGCTCTATTTCCAGTGATCTCTGTCTCTCCAGCTCTTTCTCCGTTTCAGCTGCTCTCTCCCTATTGAATAATTGGGAAATGCTCAGCTTCCAGTGAAAACAATCAAAACAGCACAACACAAGCAGCAAAATCCTCAATATGGAGCTAAAACCTATCAAGTTCTTGCAGAAGTTCTGCTTCCCGTAAAGCTGCTTCTTCCAAATATTTTTGACGGGCATGTCTCATAAGCAGTTTCTTTTGCCTACGGGCTACAATATCTTCTTTAAGTTTGGACTTCTCTCTGATAGAAACATAAGAAGAACAAATTTTCAAACACTTAGCCACACACATCAGCAGCATACATTATCAAGATTTCAAAAAAGGTGGAAGATGGAAGAAGAAAAAAAAAGTCACAAGAAAGCTTTGCAAGTCCAATACAAAAAAAAATTGAAAGAAGTGACAGTAAAGCCAGACCATGCTGGCAACTATGTAAATATATGAATAGGGGAAAAAATCATAACTGAAATTCATAGGGATACTTCCCAATGGCTTTCTTTTTTCATCTTTTGGTTGAAAGGGGGCGGGGGGATAACAAAATTTTCACTAAAGAGAAGAAAGCAGCCAAACTGAAAATAAGGTGGCCTCGTAAACTGAAGAGATATAAAAGAAATAAAATAGCTCAAGAGAGCTACCTAGTCATATTGGCTACTGCCAATCTAAGAAACCATAAACTTTAACAAGGAGGTACCTCAATCACACAGGAGGTGTACGGAAAGGTTTATACTTACAGACTTAAAATACTCTGAAGCAAACAATGCATGAAGGACACACTTAAAGATAAAAGTCAGAAGGAGCGGATCGTGTTGTGTCTTATCTACAGGATTTCTACAATTAGCATTCTCTTCTTAGTGGATGTCTAGCAATATTTAAAAGAGAAAGTTATAATCACTTACAGGGAAATAATGCACTCTCTGATTTGCTGAAGCCGGGAAACATCCTTTCTGGAGGCTGAAAAGTTCAATTTTGTAAAATACACAAACTTGAAGAGGCGTGGATGAAATTAGCATTAGGGTCGGTTTGTTTGTGCTTTTTTAAAGAAAAAACAAGCTTTTTTAATTAAAAAATATATTTGAAATTTTTATAATAACTAGATATTTAAAAAAAAAAAAAAAAAAAATACTACAAAAGAGCAATTTTTAGTGCTTTTTATAAAGTTAGAAAAAGCAGCTTCTAAAAAGATCACCAGAAAATATCATAAAAGCGCTTTTTCAAAAGCTTATCCAAATGCACCCTAAAACAATGAAAAAGTTGCTACATGATAACAAAAACAAGAAATACGAAAACTTATGTGTTGGTTTAAAGAAATTTTATGTGCTAGAGCAGAAAGTTCTTACAGGGTAGACTTTGAATCTGATTACAATCTTTGGAATCCTCAATTCGTCCTGGTAATGCATGTTCCTTCTGTATAATGTCAAGTTCCAACTCAGCCTCCTGTAGCTCCTAGAAAATACTCAATTATATGTAAATAATCAGATAAGTTTTACAATAATAAATGAGTTTGGTTAGTGACCACTCGTACCATATCATCTTGGTCAATTTTCTTTGAGAATACATCAAAGTATGAGTGAACTGCTGTTAAGTTGCCAAGAACCTGTTGCAAATCAACTATGTCTAAAACTCAAGATAATAAAGTTCATAGAAAAGTTGGCTACTATGACCAAACAGAATGATTGACAAGTAAAAACTGGCATGTTTCAAGAGATGATTTTATGATGCAAACTAACCAAGTAGCCATATGCTGGAAGGTTCAAATTTAAGTGTTTTGAAGCTTTGATATTGTATTAAGACAGGGAAGATACTTATCTTAATAAAACAAGTCATTACTAGCCGAAGCTTTTGATATATGTGGTTCCTGACATGACATGATAACAGAGCCTCTATGACCATCTATTCTAGAGTTTGATTCTTGTCAGCCCCCATTTTACTAATAAAATGTTAAATTTAAGCAAAATGTAGGATGAGTGGAACTCTGCATTGTCTATACTTCAAGCCCAAAGAAATCTTGCATGAGAAGGCATGTTAGATATAAAAGAGTTCATGTACATTCCCCCAATAGCTTAAGCTTTTAGGATAATTGGTTGATGACCCTTGAATTCAGAGATTAAGACTTGGATGAAATTGTGAGTTCTCTGGAATCATGTCCTACTCCAATGAGAATCAGGTCATTCCTATGACTAAGGAGGTAGTGGAGGGTCCTCGTCGATTATGTCATACTCCAACAACTTCTGCTACAGACCTACGTTCCCTTGGTGAGTTTGTTAGTGGTTCTCCGATAGCCATGTGAAAAGAAATTCAGTCCACTCAAAATCCTCATCCTTTTTATAATTTCTTGAATATTCACCATTTATCCCCGTCACATTATGCTTTTGTGTCTTCGTTGTCTTTTGTTCATCTTCCTAAAACTATTCAAGAGGCCCTTTCAATCTTTGGTTGGAGAGGTAGGCCACGATTGATGAGATGGTTACCTCGAATACTTGGGACTTCGTTGCCCTTTTGACAACAGAGTACTATGACAATGCCTTAATGTGAAGAAAGGCCACATAGTTTGCACTAGGGATGGTCACATTGGGGGAATATGATGGTGACTCAGTTTGAGCAAAATTAGCTTATGCTGGTTTGCCACGTTCCAACCAGGAATGCTCCTCTAAATGTCCAATTTATTACAAATTGGGCATTGAGGTCTCACCTCCACCACAATCACTACCACCATCAAATTATTATAGCTTGTGAGATAAAAAAAGAGGAATATGGCACTAGCATGGTTGGAGATGTACATACCAGTGGTGTCATATAAGAGATGTTCAACAGGCACTGAAATGTCTAAGATAATGTAGGACAATCAACACTGGTCAAAAACCATTTACAAACAACTTTCAAGTCTAGTGGAAGAGCGGAAAGAATATAGACCAAAAGGAATTGCTCTTACTACTTGTGCTTGTACAAAATTGCCTGTAGAATCGCAATTGAACGGGATTGTTGCGAATCGCAGCGTAAATCCCAAAAACAATGGAATCGCACAGTCCCACATGAAAATGACCCACTCGTTTTTGACAACCCGCACATTTTGGACGACCCTCCCAAAAGCCCACTTAAAACCTAATCCATTTTGGACGAGCTACTTCTTTCTTCTTGTCAAAAACATTGTCGAAGAGAACCCTACCCCTTCTACTTGACAAAATCAACACTATCATATGTCCATATGTAACCTGAAGTTAGTGTCAGACATGAAACAGGACCATGTATGGTTACACATGTTGCATGAATAAAATGACCGATTTTGATGCAAACAAGATTTGGATTGTACTGAAAAGAAGACAGGATTGCTTTATATTACCTGGATAATAGATTCACGCGTATTAGCAAAATCCGGGTCATACTGCTTTGGTGGATTTGAAGAAAGTACTTCTTTCAAGGCCTAACATATAAGTATAATTTAGGAATTCATTATGAGACAAGAGAAAGCATTAACTACTAAATTATACTCTGAACAAGAAGAGGATGTAATGTGCTTTATCTAAATTGGTAGGAATGAATAGTCTCATAGTAGAAGATACCACTTTGGCCTCATCTCCTTCATCTCTCAATCTACTCAGGACTTGACAAGTCCTCTTTTCAATGTCTCCAAGCTTGCCATCTAGAAAAGCAATAGAAAACAAAAAAATAACTTAATCCAAACTTATAAAATCCCCATTTGATACAGGTATGGCTAGGATAAAGATCTATACCATGTTTTGTTGACCCTAGAGTTTCGATATTTTCCCATATATTTTGGGGAATCAAAGAAATATCTTCAGCTGGTGAGTACAAGCAGGCATAAGCAATAAGTGCTAATGAAAGTTGTAGGATAGGACCATCATGCGATGGTGGTACATTATGCAAACAACAAATGCTATCAGCTGCCACAAGAAAAGATTGTAAGTGATGGCGCTCAGCAAATGGAATGTAATTTGAAAGAAGTGCCATTGCATGTATCCTTATTTGTAATGACATATCGGATGATGCCAGCACAACAACCTCATCCCAAGTACTAGAAACCAGACGAGATACAAAATAATCCGGAACAGATAAAACTAACTCATTTGGAAAGAAGTCACTGCAAATTTTAGAATTTATCACTGCTCCTTCTCCATTCGAACACTGACCAAGAAGTTTTCCCAAATGTTTAACTGCTATAATACGTTGCTCAGGTTCAGCATGGCCCAGCAATGTACAAAATAGATCTATCAGAGGAACCTCACTTTCTTGACTGTTATGGATGCCTCTGGCAATTAAAGAAGACAACCATTTATCACTCTTCAAACGCCAAGTGATTTTAGGTGCACTGCAAGAAACATTCTTTATTGCAGAACATATCATGCCTATCACATTATCCAGGCAAAAGCTATAGGGTACTCCAAGTAGACAATCAAGCATCAAACAAGAAACTTCCCAGCAACTACTTTCTTGGAGCATAAAGACCAATTCAGAAAGGCCTTGAAGACCATTTCTCCAATGAGGTGTGAACAGGTAAGAAGATTCAACAGGCGAAGAATTTTGATCATCATCTTCAGCTTTATGAAACTTTTGAGAAACCGATGTCAAACATTTTGAAAAGACAAAGCACTCTGCTGATGCTATTGTCAGTTTTCTGGTTATCTGCTGATGAAGATTCCAACAGCACTCAATAGCTCGATTAAGTTCAGAAATGAGATCCTCTATGTCTTTAGAAAAGCCTTCTAAATCATCAGAAGGTAAACGACACTGATCCACATCAACAGCAGAATTGTTACTTTCTACTGCATGAACACCATTCTCACATGATGTGTGACAGACATCATGAAGAAACCATGAATATGGTTTTAAGTTATCATCAGAAAGCCCACCACCATTTACACGAGGAAAGGGGGGAAGCTGAACAGGAATAACACCAAATGCCGTTAAAGCATTCACTAATAGCAGTTTGCAATTATCCATGACACATTGAAATGCACTGAGATAATCATAGAAAGTTGTTGTTGGCTCAAAAGCAGCAAAATTTGCCAATTTCAATAAAGACTGCAAAAAGTCCCTTCTATATCGAATAGATAAGTCAGGAAAAATTGAAGCCAAAATAAAAATAGCCAGTGCTACATTGTATCCTTTATCTTCAGAACTATGTACGATCTCATTCTTCTGATTAATTTTATTGAAAAGAACATTAAAGCATAATTCCTCGAAGTTAAGACAGGAATCACCAACCAATAACCTTTCATCATGAGAAGTCTTGGACAAAGAATAAGAAATGATAGGCTTCAACAAACGCAATGCAGAATCAAGAAATGACACGTCACAGTATGCAGAGCTTGAGAGTGACACAAGCACTTGCACCAATTTAGGTGTCTCAGGAACCATAGCTTCCATGTGCTCAACTATAATAGCTTCAAGTATAAAAAGGATTATTGCTCTGGCATTCTTTGCATTATACCCTTTCAAATTATCACTACCAACTGAAGAAGCAAAAGAAAATGGCCATGAACACAACTCCGAAAACCAACACAAAACATCAGGCACGAGAGTAGAAGAAACAGATCTCAGCTGCAGACCAACAGCCTCTAAAATGGCTTCTCCAAAAGTTTCAAATTGCCTCTTCATATTAGGAAAGAACTTCCAAAGTTCAGGGTAGATTGCACAAAAAGACCGTTCCTCATGATATTGGTTACATCGTTCAAGCTCTCTTTTAGCTGAAGAACCAAATTCAACCCGTGAATCTTCAAATTTAACCTCTTCATACTTTTTATTGACAACATTATCAACAACAGCAAGATCATCAGCAAAAATGGA
This sequence comes from Gastrolobium bilobum, assembly GCF_033153095.1. Lineage (NCBI taxonomy): Eukaryota > Viridiplantae > Streptophyta > Magnoliopsida > Fabales > Fabaceae > Gastrolobium > Gastrolobium bilobum. The sequence continues at coordinate 59,402 of NW_026895634.1, read as the reverse complement.
AAGTAAATGTGTCAACTGAGACAGATCTGATGCAAGGAAAACTCGGTCCTTGATATATTGTTTTGCATTACGAGATACTGCCATCCAACCAAGAAATCGAACCAAAGGGTATAAAGAACCAGAAAAATGAGAAATCCTGTGCATCCATGCTGAAGAGGGAATTAAATTTCCACAAAGGTAATTATTTTGGATATTAGTTCCAAATTTTTCTTCTTCACCTCCACTGCTAGAAGCAATTACCAATCTTTGTAGCAGTAACCATCGTCGCTCTACCCCATGTGTTCTTTCTTGTGCCAAATGCACACTACCTTCCTTCGGCTGATGATCAAAAGATGCCAGCATCCTGTTCAAGTCTTCAGCATATTTTAAAATGATATCAATCACATGTTCTGGAGGACAATATAGTTTGGTGCCAGAGTGCAAAAAATACACAAGACTCTGCAGGAGAATTTCATGCATTGAGATTTGGTCTCTCCGCAAACGTTGGATCAAAAAGTTACATAGCAGAGCTTGGTTTTGTCGAACCAAGGTCAGAGCATCTGTGTATTGTACATCAAGAGGAGACAGCTTGATAACCTGTTCATCAAATCCTTCAACAGAATAAGGACTATCTTCCCCAGCAGATATTCTTGAATGATATTTCCTATCCAATTCTGCAGCCTCAAGCAGTATGTGAAAAACAAGTTTATCTCTCTTTCTTTCTATATGTGCTATTGTTTCTAAATTAGGCTTATTCCTTTCAGAAGCCAATTTTACCTCCACAACATCATGAGACTGCACGATTTTACAGTCATTAATATTCAAAAGGTCTGTAAGTTTTGTAGAGGCTCCAATAGACAACATAAAATAAGGATTTACATAACATTCTGCTGCCAACAGCAAAGCATCAATTGCAGCATCATGGCTTTCAACAGTAGTGTCATTCTGAGAATGCAAATCTAAAGCCAAGCGTCTAAACTCAGAAGCACGAAGCTCACAATCATGGTAGTTTAAAAGTTGAAAATAATCTGCCTGCAGGTTGAAGTATTCAAAACCAAGACCAGCATCTAAGACAACATTAGTAGGAAAATGATTGGTGGAATGTTTCTCAACCACATGTTTGGATTCCAAGCTCATATCTCCAACGTTAGAAACAGAGCTATTTTGATTAGAATCAATAGAAAAGTTTGTCAATGTAATACTCTGCAGTTCCGGTGGGGCAAAAAGTAGATTACGATCTTCAACAGAATCAGATTTTCCTGCTGTTTCTGAAATGTCTGTTTTTCCGTCAGATTCATCTTGACTATTTGACTTGGAAAAAGCACCCCCGCCATTAATGCCAGAGGAAAGTGGTGAAACAGATGCAGTTTCAGGTTCAGTTGGTCTCAAAACAGACTTGCAAATGTCAATATCAGGTGGCAATAACATGTGTGGTTCCAATATTGAGAGAAGCACACTGCAGAAAAAAGTAAAGGTGCGACACAACAAAAGAAACTCGATAAGTAACTGGCAATTTTTTTTTTTCATATTTTCAGTCATCAGTAAACATTAATTATAATAACCACATAGAGAGCTAAATGCATTTTATTTTGGCATTAAATAATTTAACTAAATTATTATTCATTCTCTATCAAGTTGTTAGAACGAGAAAGATCTACAATATATAATATGAACAGCAAAATGGTATTGAAAACAGAATACGTTAGCTAAGATACAAGAGAGCAATGACCTAGGAGCAACAGATCCATGCCTCCATTCTGATTCTAAAGAAGGCAGTACAGCTGGCTTTCGTACTGCAGTACGAACGATATTTAGAGCAATCATGCAGTTGCGTTCCTGCTTTTCTGGAAATGAAGAAGATAGATCCCCAAAAGCTATTTTGCTTTTCGAGATTGCAATGGCAGGATCAAGAAAAGGCTCCAGCATCTCAACAAGAAAGAGAATTCTGTGTTTAACTTCCTGGAAAAGGCACATAAAAAAGTATTAACATTATTTGACTCTTGTTTTTTGTTTGTTTGAGAAAATTAAAATCACCATCTTAACAAATAAAGGGCTTAATAAAATCATCTGCTGCAAATTGTTTAACCACATTCTGAAAATATAAGTCAGCCAGCACCTTTAGGTTTTGTAAGGATGCAACATAGAGACAACGAAATATAAGAAGACAAGTTTTATTTACCAATAAGATGTTTATACTCCTTACACAACTCAAGTTATTTTACAAAAAATTACACATGATGTATAATCCCCTTATAGAGGATTTGAGTCAATAAAATTGGTTTTATAACTCCCCTTATATATCTTAGTCGTACAATGAAATATACATCAAAGTATCAGATAATTCCCCTGCAACCTTATTACCCTTCAACAGTTTAAATGTGTAACATAGTTTGGTGTGAAGGAACGGAATGACAGGCACATTTACTCCTGGAATGAGAGGATTCCTTTGTTTGTTAAAGAAAAAAAATATGCATTACATTCCAATATGAATTCTATTCCACAAACTTACGGAATCTCATTCCTCCAAAAGGTTAGGATTCTGTAACCTATTTTTGAGAAATATGATTTGAGTATTTTATAATATCAAGATTATATCTTAGATGATCACTTATGATTTGTTTTCCTTATATTTCATGATTTCTTTCCTTATTTACTTAAGATTAGAGTCTATGATTATTGTAAACAATGGTTATTGCTTTGTCTTTTATATCACGTGAAATCAATATAAATCAGCTTATTCAGTCATTATTCTCTCTTTTCTTCTTTTCCTACCTAAATCCCTTTAATTTTAACATGTGTTTAATGTTTCTATTTGGAGATAAAGTTATCTCGTGCAAACACATGAGAGTGGGTGAGCCCCTATAAGGAGAAGAGAGAGAGATAAATGGGACCCACCAACACCCCTCTGTCTGCAAGAAATAACTTTATGTCTAACTGCCAAGAAAAACATTAAACCCTTTTAATATAGTACTAGAAATTATCCTTTATGACTTGTCCCTTCACCACTCCAATACAAAATTCCCTAAAATCTAAATCTCAATTCTATTTCCACGATCAGTTGTATCTCTGTTGTGTTGTCTTTCTGGCAACCTCCACTCCGCCATCTACTGCTGTCTGTTGCCATCTATAGCTTTCTAGCAAGCTACACGACTGGCAATACCACCAATGGCCCTAGAGATGTAATATAAAATCATTCATGTGTCTTTAACTAATACCTTAAACTTTTGAGATAGCTGGTTCATGACATATTCAATTTATTTTTTCTTAATATTTCCTTATCCAATTTATAAGACAACACAGACTATCTCCTTCAATTTAAAAAATATTTCCGGTCTCCTTCTGATCCAATTCCCCGGTCTACTCCCTATTCCCCTTTCTCAAAATATATATTGATACGAATTAAAAAATGTTGTTGGCTTGTAGAAATGCAATTTTCAGTTTTTCACTCTCTCGGGTACTTGAACTTGGAGCTTATTTTCAGAGTGTAATTTTTGTTCCAAGTTATAATAGAACAAATGTTTTTCTAACAATATTACATACAATTCTTTAATAGTAATTTTTATTTAATTTGGGAATTTTATATATCTTGAACAATAACAAAATCAATATACCAATTCCATAAAGCATAAGACCACAACTATAACATATTAATTACAGGGAAAGATATAACATCGTTAAAAATAACTTATGACTGTTTCTTTAGGTGTGTGTAAAAGATATGGAAGAAAAGAGTAAATTTTCTACATTTTTACCGTTAGCATTATTCACGTCGTTCACATCAATTTGGGTTACATTCCATGTTGTATCTTCTACACCAAACTCCCAAATCACTCATTCATTTTACAAGCTATTTTATTTTGTATTTTTTCCTTCAAAACTTGAATTGGGATAGGATTTCCATTCTAGTTTATCAATTCCTTTTCTTATTCTTATTCATATTCCATAAAATTCAATTCTTTGCACCATGCGTGGCATAAATGAATTTTTTAGATATAGTTAACTACAAAAGCTGGGTCTACTATAGACTCACACAATGGGTCTTCCCTGGACCCTGCACATAGCGAGAGCTTTATAGCACCAGGTTGCCCTTTTAGTTAACTACACAAGCTGAGAAGTCAGGAAATACCATGTCAGGGTGCTTGGGTAGTAGCAGACATGTGAAGATGAAGATATTAAGATACTCTCTTCAACAAATATATATTATTGAAAAATACTTTTGTAGTCAAGTAACTGTGAAACCAATGCACTTAAAATGAAGAGTTCATTTATACAAGAGTTTTGATGATAACAAACAAGCTTAGAAACGACGTCAAAGATAATATAACTTGCAACAATCAAAAGTCCAAGGAAGCAATTCAACAAGACAACAAGAGCAAATCATTCAACACACATGATCAAGATCGTAGATCAAGATTGCAATATATACTTGAGAGATTAGATCCAAATGTAAAGGTAATTGATTAATGATGCATAAATGAGCTCAAAGAATATTTAACTCTATGCATGCATTATCCATGACATCAATCACTTGAAAGCTTTAATATTTATGAAAAAGACCCTTGACATATTTCGTAACCTCAAAACATTTTCAACAAGTCAAGGAATTACATTAAAAGTGATTAAAGGCAAGAAGAAATGGTTTACAACTCGAAAAAATGCACCATTCATGTTCTGTCAAGAAAGTATTCGAATACTTTCTTGATTGTATTCGAATACTTGTGCTGTGAACAAAGTATTCAAATACCTTCACGAAAAGTATTTGAATACCTGATGAAGTATTCGAATACTTCACGAAAAGTATTCGAATACTTACTGGGCAGTAAGCAGTCTAATGGATATAAACGGCTAGTTTCGTGCCAACACTTATATAAACTCATTTATTACGAATCAGCAAGCCTAGATTTACTGTTCCATTGATTTTGCAATCATTATTGATCATTCTCATTGAATCAAACTCATTCATTACTTGTTCTTACTCATATTGATCATAAAACTCCTTTGAGCTTCATTCTTGTGTCATTGATCAATACCCATAAGCTTCAACTTGTATAATCTGTACTTCAAGAGTACAAATCCATTTCTAAACACTCTCATTCTATTGAGGGTAGTGAGACCCTAGTGTAAAAGTTGCTCATAGCCTAAGAAAGTGAGTGGAAGTGTAAGGGTTTCAAGAACCAAAATTCTTGAAGGTTGTAGCGGTTTGTCAAGCACCCTTGAAGCTTGATCATTAGTGGAAAGTTGAACGAGCGGCTTCAATCTGGACGTAGGTCACGGTGGTGGTGACCGAACCAGGATATATCTTGTTTGCAATCTCTCTAACTTTTTATCTCTTTACATAAGCATTATTAGAATACTTGAGTTTATTTAAATCTCCACTTTGCATACTATTTTCTTGTATTAATTTCTATTCTCTAAGCTTTGCTTGTTTCAAAATTATATTAACTCAAGAAAATCGTTTTCAAGAAAGAAAATGAGGCATTTTGCGAAAATATTTTTAAAACTCAATTCACCCCCCCCCTCTCTCTCTCTCTCTCTCTCTCTTGAGTTTGAGGCCACTTGTCCATCAGTAACATCATCAAAAGAACGCAATTGTTCACCAGCCTTTCCTAGGCAATCACTTTCCTGCCATCCATCTTGTGAGATACAAATAAAAACATTTGCAATTTGTTTCAAATTTAGATGACAAAACATTTTATACCAAAAGGGAACCATATATTACACCCATAGTAATCTATTAGATATATAACTGGGCTTCAACTTAACAATTTAACCTTTTGCATTAATCTCTGTAACTAACATGATATCAAAGCCTCCTTTATTTTTTCAACAAAAAAAAAAGGGAATCAAATCTTCTACGAACAAGTCGTCAAGTGTTTAATTCATGTAGGCCCCATCCTTTATAATGAAATAGAATTTTAGCATGGGGTAAAGTGGGAAAGTGCATTCACCACACTTCAAACCCATGCATGAGGTTGTGCTAAGTTAAATATATAAAAATATTTCTAGGATTCCACCAAACAGTTCAACTTTTTAGGGTAGTTGTTTTTTGACAGCATCACAGCAAGTAGTATGGTTTGATCCTTGCATCTGCTCTCTTCTATAATTAACTTCGAATTTCAACACAAGGTAGAATAGGCATTTATACTGTCAACACTTCAAACCCAAATGACTCTTGCACAAGGGGTCGTATAAGAGATTTAAAACAATTCCAAGGCTTCTAAATAATAGCTTATTAAAGTTTTGGAATAATTTGGCATTGAAACTTTCAGTTTCTTATCTCGAGCACAATGCACCATCATCACATTGAAGGGAAAAGGAAACCAGTGGAGTAAGTGAAGTACCTTATATTTTCCCAGTATGTCATCCATATGACCAGATAGAGCTAGCACAATATACTTCAAGGCAGCACGAGCACAAACAAGTGAATTGTGAGCATCCTGACAAACATGCCAGTGTCTTAAATTGAAACAATAACATGAATCTCAGCAAAATAGAATAGTAATGAACAAGAAAATGATTGCAAGTATTGTTTGCGCAAATAAGTATGCACAGAGATCGATGTCCATAGGTTACATATGGTCAGTAAGCAATGAGTTTCAATAGGCTCAGCAGAAAATAAAGATCAGTGTCCATGAAATGCAAGACATAATAAAGAATGGCAAACAAACCTGGATTATGCCTAGAAGATCCTCCAAAAGCTCCAGAGCAAGATCAACCTATACATAAGAGGTCCATAGATGAGGAATCAAGCAATATTAAATCACAGTCAAAGTCTCAATCCGAGTCCATTCATGTCAATCCACTTTTTAATTTAATTTAGATATAAAAGAATTTAAAGTAACTACATATCTAACCACTAGTTAATGCAAAATTTATATTTACATTTGTGTTTTGAGAAAGAACAAAAAATAGAATAACTATTCCTCTAATTGTAACTTCCTACTTTCAAATTTTTTTAATAAATTTAAATAACAGTCCACGTCTTGACCCAAGTCCATTCATGTCAATCCACCTTCTAAATTAATTTAGATATAAAATAATTTTAGTAACTGCATATCCAAACACTAGTTAACGCAAAATTTATATTTACATGTGCAATGAAAAGAACAAAAAATAGAATAAGTACACTAGCTGTAAGTTTAAACTTTTAAATTTTTTTAAGTAAAAAACTAATTCATTAGGTAGAAGAGCATGAAGTTACAAGGAATATTGAGAATACGTGATCCTCGTTTACAAAAAAAGAAAACAAAAACAAATAAAAAAAAAGTGAAAACATCAACGGAGAAAAGTTATCCAATCTTTCAGGAAAACACCCTTAAATAGACGATGTACTTTAACCCAAATACCTAATCTTATCCAAAATCAGCTGCTAAGCCAAAGAAACCATTATGACAATATGAGCATTACACTCCTACAGTCCTACCAAAACCAAATAGTAGCATAGATTGCATAATGCACATTGCCATAAAAGTTTTTCTTATGGGACCACAGCTTTTAAATTCTGGTACTGTCTTTCCCCAAGCAGTGTACTAAATAAATCATCTCCCTACAGCTGCCTTAAATTTTCCAATTCCTTACTTCAAACTGTATACTACCTATCCAGCTATCCTAACCAATAGAAACGGTAAGGGCGAGCAAAAATGTAAAATCGTGAAACGTAAACGAAACGTAAGATTTACTACGTACCATATATATCCAATATATATTTATAGTTATCAAAAACATTATGAAGAAGCCATGAATAATGATTAGAATATATAATCAAATATATAATAAAAAGGTGGAATATAAAATATAAATCACAGTTGAATAGAAATAAATCACAGTATATATAATCACTTAATATAAATAATAATACTGAAACGAAACTAAGAAGCGAACCAAATAATAAAATATAAAGTGGGTGGAATATATAATATCTAATTTGAATCAAAAGGTGCCATCATGTTAACCAAGAAATAATAATAAAATAAAGAAAATAGTATGTAGATGGACAAAAGGTTGGATCCTACTAAGATGGTTTAACAAAGGAGCAAAACAAATAATAAATTAAGAGTTAGGTGAGATATATCTAACTTTCTAGCTTAGGTCAGTAGGTGCCATCGTGCATAAAAAAAACAATATTAAAATAAAGGAATGGTACATAGATGGAGCGAAAGGTTGAAAATGGGCATTCTTTTAAAACAGAGATTTGCAAAGTCCTCCCTCTTGTTGCGACGATTCTTCTAGTTCCCTTAGCGGTGGAGCTACGCCTCATCGCGATATAGATCCGGCGACCGCGATTGCCGCTTGTAAAGCGGCGCCACCAACGATGGTTTCAGCAGCGGTGGACGACTGAACAGAAACTCTAGCGGCGGCTCGGGGTTGTCATGGGTGTCAGACATGGGTGAACTATTGTAAATAATAACCCACAGAGATGGAGACGAGCCTTTTCCTCTCTTTTTTTAGTATTGAGTCGACTCAGTAAACTCGCCGAGTCAATCGAGTTGACTCGTCGTTTCAACCGAGTCAGCTCATTTTACGAGTTTACTATCATTTCGACACATTTTTTCCCCAAAAAGCGTAAACTCGCCTGTTTCTACGAGTTGACACTACATTTTAACAACAATGATCCTAACTATAAGTTCTTAAAGTCTTTCGTTGCCTTGTTATCCATTCCTATGACCCTATAATCGCCACAATTTGGACTAAGTCTCAAGAGTGTTTGCCTCTCTAGGGTACTCTTAAGTCTTATCATCACAAAGATTACAAATGCCACAATTCTGGGTGACAGATATTTTATCTCAAAGTATGTTGTATGTTATGGGACTCGGAGTCCTGCAACGGAAATCTAAGGTTCTGGTATAGGGTTTATATGGACTTTAGGCTCTCCTACCTTATAAGCTAACTTTTGGGTGAGGCTCTTCCAAGGTTTATATCAATTGGTATCAAAGCTTCCACTATGTCTTCCAGTTGCAATCGAGCGGCGCGGCTGCTGACGTTGACATTGTAGTGTTCACCTAAGGATAGTAAAAAAAACTAGCGCCAAGCTAGGCTGTGTGGGTGCCAGGGCTGCGGAGCGTGGTGGGATGTTACGATTTAGTTGTAAGGTATGGGACTTGGAGTCCCACATCGGAAACATAATGTTCTGGTGTAGGATTTATATGGACTTTGGACTCTCCTACCCTACAAGCTAGCTTTAGGGGTAAGACTTTCCCAAGGTTCGTATTAGAATTCCTTTTTTCTCTTTCCCCTCTGTTTTAATCTACTTCCACTTTCCTAGCCGCCAATGACTCACCACCACCCAAGAGTTTGATTCGTTTGGCCTCCGCACCTCCAGTCACCATCTTCTCCTTCATTACCACCATCTCATTTGATACTACAAATATCTGAGTTATAAAAATCTGAAACAATTTTTAGTTGTATCAATCAGAATATTCAGAGACTAGATCTCTCTGTTCTCTCTTTCTCTCTTCTTTCTTTCATTTTACATCACTTTCTCTCACTTTCCATTATTACTTCTAACAAAACCATTAAAGCTGTTAAAATATATGAAAAATATCTTGTAATACCTTGATTCATCTTAGTGTAATTTGGAGTATCTCAGATTATTTCTCAAGATTGGTTTCCATGTATCCATATATTTGATGATTTATTTTATTTTTTAATTAGGATTTAGAATATTAGTATAATTTTATAAATAGGACTTACAATTTTGTGATTTATATCACATCATAACACATCTTTCATATCATATCAAATCAATATCAATTTCAGATTATTTAGTCTTTATTCTCTGTTTTCTTTCTTCACTATTTAAATCCCTATAATTTCAACAAAAGCAAGTCACCAAAAGTTGGTCCAATGATCTACAGCACACCCCGCATTCACTAAAATGGCTCAACAATGTATTTCATGAAGAAACAGCAGCAGAAAAATGCAACAACAGATAAGGAACTGATTATGAACAAGCACCACGCATAACATGCATGAAATTTAAGCATGACGGGGACATACATAACATGATGGTGTTATAATGACGATGAAGATGATAAAAATAATGATAACAATGATGGACAAAAAGACAACTGGCACCTCTGAAAGTATCTCCAAAATATGATATCAGGTTCTAGCATACCTTTGCAATCACCTGAGTCATCCATGGTGCTAGCACACCATAGCACAGATCAATCAGCACACATGCAGCCCTAGCCTATACAAAAGTTAAGGTCAAGTCAGCTGATAACCCAGAAGTAAGTAAATTATTTCATGCAGAACCTCAAATTCGGAAAGCAAGTTACTTTTATAAATTGTTGATATTATACCATATGGAAATATATCAATCTAGTTTATATTTTACTCTAGCAATCTTTATTACACACACCTTAGAAAATTGTTACAACTCATAGCTACTTCATAAATAAAACCTTCAATTTCTCATCCACGAAACTGAAACTTAAAGGCAAAGAAATATTATGACAAATCTTTAAATGATTCAATCCCATTCACATACTACTTGTGATTTAAGAAATGAGAAGCTTTTAAAAGAGGATTAAGGTATACTATACTGTGCTCATATTCCGATCTTATCGATCTCCATAGACACTCCATAACTTCAAATCTCAAATCAACCATCAATTGCAATCCCCAAGAGAGTCAACATCAACAGATCTTTTATCTCTTTGGATCCATTTTCTTGTGCAAAACCCTTCAAAACTGCCTCCTAAACAGTTATTCTCCAGCACTTCTGCATACGAAGCTTCTGTTCCCAATGACTCTCTATCTTCTCCTTGACTTGTTGGCCCCACCCTACACTGTTGGAATCAGTCTCAGTGGTCTCTCAGCAAAGTGGTAAGCCTGCTAACCCATTCTCTCAGCCTTTTCACTCCATTTTCATGCTCATCGAGTGGCTCTTGGTGTGCATCCTATTTTAATGTGCAGTTTTTCATTTAAACCATTAACCCATGCAAACTTAAGCCTTTAACCCACTAACTCCCATACCCAACCTTAAACCAGACTAAAGTCCTTAAAATTAAGTAAAACCCAACAACCCTCTGCTTTTTAATTTTTTTTTATCTCGTTTCACATGATTTAGAGTTTGTGGTAATTTTAGTATGTCTGATATGTTAGAATTTAAAAAATTTGCAATTATGTTTATTATTCTGGATATGAATTGTTAGATTTAAATTGTTTATACTATCATTCAGTACTCATTGACTCCATTCATGTGTCTTCAAATTCAGATTAGGGGAATTGATCTCTTGACCCTTCTAGAGTGTATTTGTACAAATCCTTTTCCAAATTTCTAACACATAAGATGAATAGAGTTATTTTCCATCTTGATAAACCCACTCAGAAGACCAAAGCTCCTCCAAGGTCAAATCTACCATTTGGACAGTGGCACTTCCCATAATATATACATAAATGACTTTAATAATAATTTTAGAGAGAAAAAAAACACAACAATGTTCATGTTCACGGGCCATATAAGGTACTTTCCTCTAATATGTGGTATATGTGTGTCCTTAGTCCTTACATTGTTCTGCTGCTGTCACTTTAGGGAATATATTGCTCAACGAGTTTGGTAAATGCTGGGTGTGCTCTAGATCCGCAAAAAAAATTTGTTTGACTAGCATTAGTGAATTTAGTAGGTATAAAGAGGTTAAATTTTTATACCAATGTGGAATCTATGCTCTTACACCGACTCCAACTAGTTCGAGTAAAAATGTTGTTGATGTTGATGTTGTGTAATCTATGCCACTAATGGTGCATTTGGTTGGAGAGTGATACTCATATTTTAAAGACATTTCATGGAAACAGGAGCTGATTTGAGATAAGATCAGGCAATTGGCCTCAATGTATTAGCATATATGGGGTTTATTTCAGTAGCTCAGTAGCTGTTGTAATGGGGTTTTCTTTCACTTTCTTTGACAATGTGATGTAAAGCAAATGATCTATTTAAGGATGTTTCCTCAACAAATGCATAAAGGGATTCGGCAAAATTGCTTCATTATATTTTCTCTTTTGCTTTGTTGTTTTTGTTTTATCATTTTCTTTGCTGTAATTTTCTTATATTCACTTTAACGAATTTCTTCTTTTATTAATAGAAACTTAATCCAACCTCTAATAAACTGTTACTCCATCAGAAGGACTTAGAATAAAAGAATACAGTTGACTGAAGATGCGATACGGTTATAAAGCATACAAATAAAGCAGAGGACCACAGCAAATAGATGACAAAAAATAATAAGATTTAAAATTTAAAATTAAGATATAGCCAGGTGACTAACATGAGATGGCGAGTATGAAGACAGATATCCAGCGCAGGCATGAAGAAGTGAACGATATGTGGTTGATGTTGCCATAGCAACAATCTGCACATATGACACACAATTAGGAGAACAAAGTTTGAAGATGAAACACAGAACATAAGAAAAACATCTAGCCAGTTGGGTTTATAAAAGATTTTCAAATATAACCTGAGATAAAGCCTGTTGTACAGTAGGTTGCTTCCACTGAGAAAATGTATCATCAACAACGTCAAAAGGATTGTTCACCCATGGGCGTAGAGCTACGAAAAATCCAACAAAGCAAAAACCAAAGATTGAAGAAAGCAGTTTTGATAAAAGCATTAGCCATTACGACCTTGTAATAAAGAAAACTGAAGATCATAAATTTGTTCCAAATGCATATTAAACTTCTCCGTGCATAATATTTTAATAAAAATTAATGGGAAAATGATCAAATTCTTTGATTCTTATAGCATCATTCTATTAATAAATAATAAAATATTGTGAAGTTTCTTAGTACAGGTAAATAGGCATGTGCATTGTCCAACCTTTAAGCCCAATGACTCTTGTATGAGATGATGTGTTAGAAAAATACAATGTATAATCATTAATATAGCCTTCACCTAACTGCTTTAGCTTTTGGGTTGAAATAATTCTTTACAAGTATTTCATTATTTCAATAAAATAACAATATGAGAGTGGGACTGATAACTCAGAACATTTCCATATTTCCATTTTCACATAGCTTTATTTAAATTAGGCATAAATCCCTCACATTCCCAAATGTGATCTTTCATGTCAAAGTGTAAAACAACTGAACCTTGATGTTCCCATACCATTTAGGAAACTGGAATTTTCATCTAAACTAAGAGCAAAATTAATTTAGAATGAGCAAAAATCCCTTGCTTTAAACGAGATCTTTGATATCAAAATGTAAAACAACGGAAACTTGATGTTGCCATATCACTGAATTAGAAAAATGGAATTTTCATAAATGGTAAGAACTTATTAGAAGAGATAATATCAGTTTATCAAAAGACATAAGATACTCTAGGGTTCCCCACACCCCCATGTATCTTTTACCATTTTACTACCTTACATGTAGTATCAAATGTTAACATCATTCTTCGCATTTGATTCTTTCTGGAACCTTAATGACCGAGAGACTTCTTATTTGGCCTTTTTGATGGACATTCTTCCTTTCTTAAGTTTTAATAAAGGGATAAATTTATTAAGATGAATGGAAGAAAATTACAAGGGATTTGAAGGACAAGGGAACCTACAAAATAGAAAAAGATAAAATAAAACACACAAAAAAGTGAAAAAAATCAATGGAACAAAGCTACCCCATCCCTCTGCAAGACTGTTACGGAAACCTCCTTAGAAAGACCAAGTGCTCATACCAAACAGAAGCTAATTGCCTAATCTCATGCCAAATCAGCTACTGAGCCAATGAAACATCCTTAGAATATGATTCTTAAGCTATAACCAAATTCACCAAATCATAGCATAAATAAAGACTGCACATTGTACAAATTTTGTTGTATTTTTCCCGCTGTCATATTTGGACTGCACATTCTTCAGGAATCAGGATATTATTCTAGTATTTTTTTTTTCAGTTTCTTATTTCTAACTCTTCCCTTCATGCTAATGCCAAGCTTTTACTAACTCATTTGGTAATGCTAATGCCAACTATGAGGTTAAGGCTTTTGTATCAATGATGGTACTCAACAGTATTAACACTAATGAATGATATGAGTCCCTTTCCCCTTAAATTTGCATAGTGCATGGCATGCATCAAGTAAGTTGTTTGGGCTTTCTGGAGATTATTCCATCTGCCCACATAACTTGCACATCTTTCTCTCTTCTACAGTATCGAGGATTTAGCAGTAGATGGGAAAGTACAGTGATTTGAGCTTGTAATCTTTTCCTGGTATGTTGCATATTTGGCTGCAGCTTAATTCAAGAATTTTAGCCACAAATGTAGAGCTTCTCATTTTTTGCGAGATAGGCATAGCTTCCTTATGGGTTTCAATGTTGTTTTTTTTTCTATTTTTTTATTACAAAAGCAAAAATAACTTCGTAGTGGTAAGGGATGAAGTAGTGGGACAAAACAAGGAGAGAGGATAAAATAAGAAAACAGAAACAGAAAAAAGCGAGGTTGAAAAAAAATACAAGTGGATCAACTAAGTAAAGCTCGCCAGCCTCTCTAAGCAATGAATAGAACGCACTGAAAAAGACATTGGCTGAAACCCAAAATGCAGCTAAGAAATTTACTTTATCACATAGAAGACAAAACACCAAAGCTTTGTCCTTGAAGATTCAGGCATTCCTATACCATCATAAGCACCAAACGGTGGCATACATAGCACATTGCAAAAGAGTCTATACCTTTATACCCTTACCAAAACCTATAAAATTACATGAGAAAGTGATCCAAGCTCTGGACAAATCCGACATTCTTCAAACGTATCAAAGAGTCTACATAACCACAAATATCTAGTAGCATGACAGAGGAAAAGATAAGCGGGTGCTAGTCTCAGAATCAGGAGACACAACACAAACACTAGTAGACAGGACTTTGGCAGGTGTAGATTTCTGCAACAAAACATCTGTATCAATCCAATTGAGTACTTACTTCCGTCCAAACAACAGACTTCACCTTAAATGAGATCCTGGATTTCCGAAGGGGATAAGCAAGGAGGAGATCGTCATGTTTGGAGAATGAGTATGGAATTGGAAGTAGGATTTTTAGATATAAACTCCTAATTTCAAGGAAGAGTCAAAATCCTCCTATTATTTCAAGAAGAGGGATGAATGGAACCAATCATACAAAGCGATTCCAATTACTAAGTATCCCTATTAGTATGGTTTCCAATTGTGTTTCTACATCCCATACACAAATGGGTGGGGTTATTATTTTCTTTTTTTCCGTTGTTTTTGTTTCTATTTTAGGAGGATTCCTGATCCTCTTGTATTATATTGCTTTTCTATCTTTTTCTTTCATCAAAACATAAATAACAAATTAAGGGCTTTCCAATGTTTTTAATAGTTCCCCACTAATGCAGAGCAATTGATGTATCATTGTTTTTTAGGTAATGTTCTTTTATTTAATATTAAAAGATAACTGATACGAACCTTGGGAGAGCCTCACCTCAAAGGCTAGCTCATGAGATAAGAGAGTCCAAAATCCATATAAACCCCACACCAAACCCTTATGTTTTCGATGTAGGACTCAAGTCTTATACCTTGCAATTAGATCGTAACAATAACATATACGTATATTGATACGAATAAAGCACATCAAAGTGAGAGGGAGGACAATCATGTAGTAGCTGACAGCATTGCCGAAGGGAGAACAAGAAGGGTGATAAGAAAACCCAAAAGGTTCATGTGAGACGAAGTGTAATTGGTATGGGCAAAGTAGTCATATTAGTGATTGTTAATTGAGTAGTTAGAGTGACCCACATTGGGTCAGGAACAGAACATGTATAAATAGGATCCCATGTAACCGTAATGGGTATTAAACTTGTCATTGAAATAAACTGTTTTTTTTTCTCATCTCATTCTTCTTGAATTCTCTATCTCTCTTCTCTGTTTTCTTCCTCAACTGTGCTAGGATAGGTTTTTCCTATCAATTGGCGCTTTCATCGAGCTGAACGTGGCCCCTGACACTAGATCACGATCGTTTGATGACCGCTTGGATCACACACAAGCAGAAATCGAGGTTTTGAAGGAACAAATGACAAAGAAATTTCAGGAGATTGCATGCAAGCTTGATGCTATCTTTGATAATCATCGAGACCTCACTGCAACTTCGAGTATGTCACCTAATTCCTCTGTCCAGAAAGATAATCAAGCAGCACGAAATGTCCGTCTCAAGGTACCCAAATTTGATGGGTCATGCGATCCTCAGGGTTGGATCTTCAAGATTGAACAATTCTTTGAATTTTACAACATTGATGTGGAACAGAAGCTTCGAATCGCTCCAATTTATTTTGATGGCAAAGCTCTGGCCTGGTATCAATGGGTACGCAAGAACACCAATATTGCTTCTTGGGAATCCTTTATTCAAGCATTACAGGTGCGTTTTGGTCCATCAGAATTGGAAGACTATCAAGGACAGCTTTCCAAACTCATGCAGAAAGGATCCGTCCTAGAATATCAAGAGGAATTTGAATCTCTCTCAAATAAGGTAAACGGTTTATCTGAATCATTTTTGCTCAGTTGTTTTGTATCCGGGTTGAAACCTATAATTCAACAAGAAGTAGCCTCATTCCGTCCATCTTCAATGACTAGAGCAATTTCACTAGCTAAGATCCAAGAAGCAAAGCTATCCTTAAAAGAGGTACCACCTAAACCACAATCTTCATATCCACCTAAACTGCAACTCCCCTTACTGAATTGTTGAAAAGGGATGCCTTTCTTTGGAGTGCTGCATCTCAACAAGCTTTTGAAAAGCTCAAAGTTGCAATGACAACAGCACCTGTATTGCTTCTGCCCGATTTTCAGAAAGAATTCACTGTTGAAACTGACGCTTCTGACTTGGCAGTGGGTGCAGTCCTTCTTCAACAAGAGCACCCGAAAGCATATTTCAGTAAAAAATTGGCTTTGAGGATGCAAAAGGCTTCTGCGTATGTTAGAGAGCTTTATGCAATTACGGAAGCAGTGAAAGAGTGGAGACAATATCTGTTAGGAAGAAGATTCACCATAAGAACCGACCAGAAAAGTTTGAGAGGTCTTTTGGATCAGGTGATACAAACACCTGAGCAACAATATTACTTAACCAAGCTACTGGGATTTGAATATTCCATTGTGTATAAGCCAAGGAAGGACAATCAAGCCGCGGATGCCTTATCTAGGTACCTGTTCTCATGTCTCTCATGGCTGCTGCAACAGTCCAAGTTGAGTTACTTGACACCTTAAGACAAGAGAATCATTCTTCCTCCTTCTTTCAACAGATTTATAAGCGCAATGCAAAAGATCCTAGTTCCAATGCACATTATAAGGCACATGAAGGCTTGCTGTTTTATAAAGGGAAGCTGTTATTGGATCCTTCTTCTCCACTGGTTCAGCAAGTTTTACACGAAAATCACTCAACCTTCATGAGTGGTCATACAGGCATACAAAAGACAATGGCCAGGGTCTCTGCTAGCTTCAGTTGACCCAATTGGAGAGCTGCTGTTAAGGCATTTGTTAGTTCTTGCATAGTATGTCAGCAAGTTAAATATCAAACCCAAGCACCTGCTGGGTTGTTGCAACCAATTTCAATCCCTAGCAAAATATGGGAAGATTTATCCATGGATTTTATAGTGGGCTTACCTGTTTCACATGGCTTCACTACTATTCTTGTAGTTGTTGACAGATTATCCAAGCAAGCTCACTTTGGTCCTCTACCCCAGAAGTACACAGCAGCAAAGGTAGCTAACCTTTTTGCCACTATGATCTGTAAACTTCATGGTATCCCAAGGTCTATCATCATAGACAGGGACTCCATCTTCCTCAACAGATTCTGGGTTGAATTGTTTGAGCAAAGTGGCACCCACTTAAGAAGAACTACAGCCTACCACCCTCAATCAGATGGCCAGTCAGAGGTTGTTAATCGTGTCCTCGAACAATACTTAAGATGCTTTGTTGCAGATTTTCCTAAGAGGTGGTCTAAGATACTGCATTGGGCTGAATATTGCTATAATACTTCTTACCATTCTGCAGCTGGGATGACCCCTTTCAAGGCAGTTTTTGGTCGTGATCCCCCTTCCATCCTAGATTGTGTGTCATCTGCCACAAGATTAGAAGAAGTAGATACTGCTCTAATGGATAGACATGCTATCTTACAGCAACTACTGGAGAATTTAATCAAGGCTCAGCAGGCTATGAAGGAGCGAGTTGATCGCAAGAGGAGGGATGTTCAATACAAGGTTGGAGACTTAGTTTGGGTTCACTTACAACCCTACAGGCAGTCTTCAGTGGCAGAAAAAATGAGCAACAAATTATGCAGAAGATACTTCGGGCCATTTCCAATAGCAAAAAAAGTTGATCAGGTTGCTTATAAGCTTGAGTTACCACCTAATGCAAAGATACACCATACCTTTCATGTTTCTCTTCTCAAACCATTCAAAGGAGACAACTCTATATCTCCACTACCCCTGCCAGAGGTGTTCACTAATGGTATGCCAGTTTTGGAACCCCAGGACATTACAGACAGTAGAATCATCGCAGTGGAAGATCAGCAGCAGATAGAGATTAAAGTGCTATGGAGTGGGATGCCACAGGAGGTAGCAACATGGGAAGAATTACAAGAATTTAGAAGACAATATCCACATTTTAACCTTGAGGACAAGGTTAGTTTTAATGGGGTGGGTATTGATACGAATAAAGCACATCAAAGTGAGAGGGAGGACAATCATGTAGTAGCTGACACCATTGCCGAAGGGAGAACAAGAAGGGTGATAAGAAAACCCAAAAGGTTCATGTGAGACGAAGTGTGATTGGTATGGGCAAAGTAGTCATATTAGTGATTGTTAATTGAGTAGTTAGAGTGACCCACATTGGGTCAGGAACAGAACATGTATAAATAGGATCCCTTGTAACCGTAATGGGTATTAAACTTGTCATTGAAATAAACTGTTTTTTTTCTCATCTCATTCTTCTTGAATTCTCTATCTCTCTTCTCTGTTTTCTTCCTCAACTGTGCTAGGATAGGTTTTTCCTATCATATATCCCTTGCCCTTTCATTATTTGAAGTTCTATTTAAATTCCGTATTGTTGATTAAACATAGTGCAAAATTCCTATTCTTTCACATCCTCCATCTCGCACCCCACCCCCAAAAAGAAAAAATCTCCTATATTTTCCTCTCTCTCCTCAATTTCCCAGATCACCATCATTTACTAAGATGGCATTCCAATGCAAGAGATAAGCTTACAGAAGTAAAATTATGGCACTTTATGCTTCTTCCAAATTCGCAAAAACTATTATTTGCTTCCATCCAATAGGGAAAAAAGATCAGCAGGAGATTTCCATTTAAAAAAAAAATCAGTATTTCAGAATGATGCCCGAAATGGCTTCATTATGCAAAGAAACTGTTACTAAACCCAAGAACAATTTATGAGTAACACTCAACCTGGCAGAAGAGCTTGTACAAGAGGCAGTGCAGCCCAAAAGTCTGAAGTTCTCTCAGCCATCTTGCTGCAAAGAACAGGCTGTAAACTGCAGTGTGTTAAACAATGTACATAAAAGACTGCAAATTTTAACAATGAAATCGGAACCAATCAATTGTGTATCATTTGACTGTAAGGAACCTGCGATGCACAAGAATAAAGAACATGTAAGATCCCTTCTTCCACTGCCCCCATATCTAATATATTAAGATAGCTGCAATCCCAGTGTTCATCTGGCAAACGGAACTCCTCACCAAACAGGTTTGAATAATCAACAAAAGTTAAAGGACTAGACAGTTCCAATTTTGATTTGTCTTCCGAAAGAGATGTTACTTCATTTTGAGGGTTTGAATTTGATACATCTTGCTCAATATCCGGATTCATGAGCTTCTGCATAATTCTAGATGCCTGAAATGAAGGCAAAGAAAGACATATCCAGAAAAGCACATTAGCACCAGTGGGTTGAGCACAGATACATAAAGAAAATAGTAGACCTCTCTCATTTTAGTCAAAAGTAAAAGGACGATTTATTTAAATAAACTACTAAATAAGATAGAGATAAATACCGTCCTACAAACACAACCCAGATCAGAATCTTGATATGCCTTCCTCAGCAACATAAAAATTGCATCTGGCCGAAAAACTATGGCTCGGTATGCAGACAAAATGAAAGGTGATGCACTTCGTGATCTCCTTGGCTGCATTGAAAGAAAATATTGACCGTCAAGGCTCGCACGCTATAAAATTTGCACTGTTTTTTCTGATTGTAAAGAGTCGCTTATTTTTCTGTTGTCTAGATATTTGTGCTGCAAACTTTCAAATTTTTTTGGGGAAACATGATTTGTCAAGAGAGCTAGGAACAATTTCCTTATATACCATTTTGGAGGTTTTGGCAGGAAAAAAGACAGGTCTCTAGTAGTGTTTAATGTATGCAATAACTTGGTGTCTATGATCAGACAAAAATGTCAGAATTTTCAAGAAGTTCTTGCAATTACCATTTTTTTGGGATAAAGTGGCATTGTTAGCTTCTTTGAGGTTTTAGCAAGTGGCTATTTGAAATGGGTTTCTTTGTCAGATGTATGAAGAGATTGGCAAGCATTGCCATATTTCAGTGGTTCTCTTCTCTCTCTTTTTGTTTGGTGGTTCCCTTAGGAAAATATCTTATCCTCAACTCCTCTACTTTTTTCCTACTCTAATTAAAATTGAACCATGGACAAGTCAAAGACAGCTAGATTTAAAGAGACCATCCAATAATGCATTTGGATATGCAAACAGACAAACTCATCCTGTGAAAATCATAGATTGGGACACCATGGTAACAAACAACCTGTTGGTAAGGCAAGATGACAAGATATCAGAGAAATAAATGGTTGATGAAGCTACCTCAAAGTTAGACGAGACAGTTAGGGCTGGTGACGGTTGACTACTTTTGGAGATATCATGGTCTGTGATATTGCCTGGAGGTTTTGAAGTTGTCCTGTAATTGTGCAAATTATTTGTACTAAAGCAATTATGAATAACAAAATATCAAATGCGCGCGCACACACACATACAGAGAGAGAGAGAGAGATAAATGATATATGCACTTCAGGAGCTTCAGGTTCAGAAGTGACTTGTTAGGTAAATATTTGGTTTACCAAGTTTTTGTAAAACCAGTCAAAATCTGTACCTATTTTGTGTCAAGAACCACATGAATTAATTTCAAATACGAACACAACAACAAAGCCATATCCTTCTAGGTAGGATCGGCTACATGGATTAACAGATGCCACTGGGCTCTATCAAAAACCAAATTATCAATAAAACCATTACAGCTAGGGTCTCTTTTAAAGGTTTCCCTTACAACTTTCTAAGGTCTCGCTCTACCCCTTTTAATCGGAACTTTTGATTTACTTGTCTAACTGGAGCCTTTATGGGTCTCCCAAATCACTGAAAACAAGTATTTGTCTTCTCAATCAATGCTACTCCAACTTCTTCCCAAACACATTCATTCCTAATCTCATCTTTTTTATGCTCCTCATCCACCTTAGGGTTTGCATATCTACTACATTACTTTTAGCTCTCATTGGCATTTTACAGCCCAACATTCACTACCTTAATTTTTAAACTGAACACTCAAAAATTTACATTTTATGACAAGAAGCATAATACATACATTATGCATCTATACATTATGAGGGCATCCATTTCGATTTTTAGGAGAATGCTATAGATACCTTTAAATTGAAAAATTGCAGTCTTATTGTCTTGCTTCACTATTTCCATATTTCATCCAATTTGGCGGTTGGAGTTTGCTCTCAATTTTTATTGGTGTTTACTCCTATTAGTCTTCCTCACAATTTCTTATCGAGTCTCTGAATCAAGCAATTTTCCTTCCTTGTAAGCCCCTATGGAAATCAAATCTCCTTCGAAGATCAGAATTTTAGTTTGAAAAATGGTTCACAAATAGGATTGACAATAATGATATGCAACAAGTTTATAGACACTATGAGTTCACTGTGGTGCTAGCTCAGAAACAGTCGCTCACTGGTTCTTCCATTGTATTGCAGCCACTTGAGTTTAGAGCAGTAACTTTCCAGGGTTTGCACAAAGTGACAAACAAAACTTTATGGTCAGGTCTAATTTGATGCTGTTCTTAATTTGTTGTGTTTGGTCAGCATGAAATGCTCTTACATTTGCTGTGTATTTATTTCCTTCCTCCAATATTTACAAAGGAGGATTAGATATCCTACTTTCTACGTGTAGTGTAACTTTTCTTTAATAATTTTTTTTACATAGAATAGAAATATTATTAGGTAAGAAAGGGGAAATACAAGAAAGCACAAAGTGAAGGAAAAAAAAAACCCCAGACGAAACCAGAAACAAAACACATCCAAAGGAGAAAACAGAAAAAGGGACTACCACAACTACCCAAACCCCCCCCCCCCCCCCCCCCCCCTCTTCTAGTAAACTCCCACAACAAAACACAAGCAACAAAAGGATAAACCAATATTTCAAAAACAAAACAAAATAAAACTCCCTTTTGCCTTCAATACTCTCTTTCTTTAATATTTTTTCCCTAAGAAAAAACTTAATACAAACACAGAGATTTTTAGTAAAAGAAAATCATGGGGACACCCCAGTAAAAATACTAATATTTTTATTTTTGATCACCAGATTCATACCCATATGGATAGTTGATAAATTCGAAAGCTTAATGCCTTCTCTACGAGTTAGGAATATAAAGCCATCCCAAAATCAATAAAGAATTTAAGCATTGGGCGTGTTCTTAAATTAATTAATTAATCTGGGTTAGTATTATCTTAATCTGCTCCACATGAAAAACCTTACGAGGTAGTCAAACCAAAATGTCAGTGATGTGTCATAACATCAAAATCTTTAGACTCTGGAATGTTTTAGAACAAGCAATAATCTATACAGGAGCTTTCAGAAACATTTTCAGAACAATTTACTTTGAATGCAATTTACAAGAACAGAGAAAGAAACTACAAAACTATCACTATTTCCACATCTTAACAATGACTCGAACCCAAATCAAGTTGAAAAAACAAAGCATCAAGACCATCACCCATCATGTTGGTATACATAAGAAAATTTCACTTCATAAAGGTCAAACACGTACATGTCATTAGTTAAGATAAGTATATCAGGAACTACTAACAAAGAAAACACAAACCAAATAAAATTTCCCACTAGTGAGAAATAATTGGCCAGTGAAGAGGATATAAAAGTAAACTAACCTTTCATTCACCACATGAAGAATAGGATAAAGAGGACCAGCAAGCATGGCAAGAAATCGTAGGTTAGACTCAGGAGCATCCGGAAAGCTTGCAAGGTCTGTCTGCAGTTTTATATACAATGCTGAATGGCATAACAAAAGTAGGGGAGAAAAGAGAGAGACAGAGAGGGAGGAATTGTGAATAAAGTCATGAAAGTAAAATGCTCAAGTTTACCTCTAGTTGTGGAAGAAATACAAGCAATCGATTTGTCATGTCTTGCAGCAACTAAAAACTATGAAACATCAGAAAGGAAACACAAATAACAATAATACAAGAAATAAATTACATAATAAGCTACTTGATGGAAGAAAAGATACAATCCACCTGGAGATGCATATCATGAGGATCCTGTTTGTGAGATAGAATATGTGGTAGCAAGTAATTAACAACAGGTTGAAATTCAGGTTCAAGACCAGTCACAGAAACTCCTATTATCTGCAAGAGACAGATGGTAAAAACAAGCTCAGTAATGACAAGTGATGATCATTTGAAACCTTTTTATTTATAAAAAAGTTGCATTAGAAATAGAACAATAAAACAGTAAAAAAAAAATGGAGGATAAGGAGTCCTTAGACTAGATAAAGAAAACCAAAACAAAGATACAGAAACAGAAGTCCTATAAAACTAATCAAAATAGAAGAGCAGCCCAATATCTTTACATATCCAAAATACTGATCCCCTGATATAAACCATGCTCAATAAATGTTCTGTAAATAGCATGAACCTCACGTCACATACTTGATGAATTATGGATTTATTACCACAGAAGCTCAGAACAGAAGAAACAATTTAAGTGCATTGGGAGAGCAAAGAGTCGAAAACCTTGTCAAGATGTGTGTTACAAAGTATCTCCTATTTAAGGACTATATACGCTGTAAATAATTCGGATTTGATTTGTACTATTTTCTCTAATTTCCTAGTTTCCTTACTTTCCTAGTTTCCCAATACTAGAGATTGTAAGCCATGCATAAATAGAAATTTCTGCTGAAAATTTCCTCAAGCAATTCTCATAAAACCCTCTTCTACATGGTATCAAAGCAAGTTCCAAGCCAGGGCCTAACATCTCAACCCTAAACATCGTCCCTAGCATCCAGTCATCGCTCAAGTTGGGACCCAATTCTTCCTAGAAGTTCGAATCCACCCAAAACACACCAACCAGCTAGCTCTCCAAGCATCATCACCAAAGACCCTATCACACGCCCCCACACGCAGCTTCATTTATTGATGTGTAAAGTCCACATTCCATGTTCCTAGCATTGACTCATCACACTGTATGTCCCATTCTACTCCCATCATCCTGACTTGGTGGTTAGAAATCTAGTTCTTTTATGTCCTTATGGTGGGTCATTACCGTTCACATGCCCACGTCGCTGCCTGCGTGCATCTGACCACGCGCCACCATCAATTCCAGCCTCTTCTCAACAATCCCTTGAGAAGCTATGGGCTCAAGTCCAAGTAGTTCTTCTAATTCCGAAGGTCCTTATTCATCCAGAGTGACAAATCAGTTCCGTAATGAGTGACAAAAGGAAATTGTGTGTAATGCCATGCGCATAAAAGTTCTGTGCAATGATAAGTTTGAGTATATTGACATATGATATAGATTAGGAGTGCGGCAGTGCCACCACTTAAATTTGACAGTAGCATATATATTTGTATATATGTAGGAGAAGGTTGGGAGGGAGAATTGTGGCACACAGAAACAACAGTAATCATGCACACTGCAAAGATGAAATATCCAAATGAATACACAACATAATCTGCTTAAAGCTTAAAAAACTTTTACGTGAAAAATGTATTCTAATCAATTTGGATTCTTTGGTTGCTAATGTCAGATTTGGCTGTGTATTGTTTGCTCTATTAGTTAAAGTAGAGTGAGAACCTTGAGTTTTGCCAGTAAAAAGTGGAGCTTACCGTTGTTTCTCCCAAATACAGAAGAGGAATGGTGAGATTTTTCTGGGTTGGAATTGCAATAGGAATTGTTTTAAGCAACTGGGTTGATGGATTTGTAGGGTAAAATGGTCAAGTTAGTTCAATTATTAACGGTGTTAAAGGTGGATTTGGAGAATGGTCAAGTTAGTTCAATTATTAACGGTGTTAAAGGTGGATTTGGAAGGGGGGGGGAACCATAGGGGGGTAAGCGATAAGAAAAAAAGCTTAGGGGGGGCAAGTGATAAAAGAGTAAATCCTAGGGGGGGTTTTGAATTTTTCCCTAGATATTACCCTCCTTCTCTTTGTACCCTTTCTCACTCCTTTTAATGAGTTTCTATCAAAAAAGGGGCAACAGAACAATAAACAATGTAGATAAGACATTACATTACCAGACAACCAAAAATATTTCTATACCTTAAGAAACATCATAACTGCACTCCAACAAAATACAAAAAATTAAGAAATGTAAAAGTACACATAAAAAACATGTAGATATCTACCATCCAATCATGAGATTTGATGCTGCCCAAAAAATGAACATCCAACTATCACATTAACCAAATAGCCTAAAGTAAACAAAGACAAAAACATTTAACAATTCTATAGGATTTAACTTTAGAATAATAAAAAATGATGAAGGTTAAAAATGACAAAAATATTATAGTATACCTGAACGAAGAAAATAGCGATTGGATTTCCACGCAAACAAGATATCCTCACATATCGACATGGAGTGTAGTTTGTAGAGTAGATCATGTCACGTCTAGGTGCTTCACAACGTGGGCGAACTTTTTGAAAAGTCTCTGGCTGGAAAGCAAATAAGAATCGGTCAAGCATGCAATGATGCAACCATGCTTCTCTTCATCTTGGAAAATGTATAATTAAAAGCTTAAATAATTCATATAAAATTGAAGGGGGAGAACTATAATCAATATACCATCATTTGCAAAACAAGTAATTGAAGGGACTCAGTTGGACATTTATAGTGCATCTTTATCAGAAAACTGAAGAGAAATTACCCAACATTTTGCATTTAGATTGATAAGAAAATGGCATCCACATCAAGTGAAACTCTACATTTTATCTACATCTCCCTTAAAATCAAGTTGTTCAGTAAGCTCAACAACATTATTGTTCCAAATCAATTAATTTATTAATCTTCATTTAATCAGCACAACTTAATTACATTATATATCATGAATGAACGGTCAAGAAACAGCTCAAGAAGCATGCATCCTGTTGATAATATCCTTGGTCACTAAAGCAACAAAGAGCCTATACCACAAGTATTTCGAAACCCCTAATAAAAGCCAATGGTCGGCCTTCTTAAGTCCGTATAAGATTGAGCATACCAAAGGTTCAACCAAAAACTTAACATTAAAAATCTTATAGAAATGGTCATTTCTTTTGTCCGCCATTTCCCGCCCAGACCACCAAATTGTTTTAAGATCTAAACTCAAAAACAATCAAGAACAGTTGATCCAATAAAAGCTTAATTCAATAGAATTTGTAATAGGAGGTATCTATGGTACCGCATTTTATGGTACCTCTTGCAATTGATCATTTGGATTATATATCAATAGTCATTCAACAATAATCAAATCAAAAAGAATACAGACAACTAGGTGAGCATACCATAAAATTCCCTTTTATCATTAACTAGCCAAAAAAGCTCCCCGAAAAAAAAAAAAAGAGACAATTGACACATAAGCTTTATAAATTTGTAAAATACAAATGAGAAAAGAGTATCAATTGCCAATGATCATTGATCACAATTTCCAGCCACTAACCTTGTAACGTAACCCAACTGCAATTTCCCACTCAAGTACAGACTTGTTATAAATCCGTATATGTGACAATAGGCAAGGCTCCTGCGACAAAGAAAACCTCATAAATACTAATTAAATATGCCAGGAGATGCACAATAACACAAACAAAAGAACTAGAACTACACATAGCGCAGAAAGAGCAGCACGAGGCCTCTGAACTTCCACATTCGTATCAATCCCACACATTATACTAAATTATTCCTTCTCAATATCGCTACTCTATGACACGTGCAAAAATCCCTATAGTCATTTTGCAAAATTCAAAAAACCAAATAATAATAATAATAATTCGGAGAATTTATTATTATTTTTCAGCATGTACACTCAGATAGAGTAAAAGTCCAAAACCGTTTAAGCATTAAAATAAAAAATAAAAAAAATCTTCAAGCAGCCCTAGAGTTGAAACACCAACAGAAGGAAGCATTCAATCACCATATTTCAACGAAGTATTATGAAAAACAAAAAGTCTAACGAATAATAATAACAACAAAAAGATGAAACAAGATTTTTTCTCAGATTTTCAGGGAAAGGAAAGAAAAAGAAGAGAAGACGAACGTCGAGTTCGAGGAGAATCCATTCCTTTGTGTTGGTGGCGGTGGACCAGTGGTTACGGAGGTCGGTGTCGAGAACGTGGATGGCTTTCTGTGTCGGCGATTCCCTCGACATAGCTTTGACCTTGAATGGAAGAGCCTTCACTCGAGGTTCCAACTCCACCTCCATTTTTCTTCTTCTTCTTCTTCTTCGATGCTATTGCTCGCTGGAACTCGTTGATTAATTTGAATATGATGAATGAGAGATACACACACACACGCTTGGATTGGGCTTCAGGTTTTATGCATTGCAGTGAGTGAGAACAAAGAGTAGCTAGCTAGCTAGCCCCTTTCAGTTTCTCTCGTCCCCAAAATCACAGGTTTCGTATAATACTTATGCTTTTGTTGATTATTATTTGTCAAAATATTTGATTTTTTTTTTTTTAATTTGTTCACTTTTGGATCTCAAATTCTCAATTGTGTTTTCGTGACTTTTTGTCTTTCTTTTTTTTTTTGGTTTTGCTGCAACTTTATTTTTAAATTAATTTAGTGTAATTCTAAATTTATTTTTTAAAGTAAGGTAAATTGTAAAAATAATGATCCCTCTCACCCATCATTTTATAGCAAAGTTTTTTATATACTTTTTTAGCAAAATAGTAAACACAAAATATGATATCGAGAGGACAGTACAACTGATATAGAATAGGATAAACCATCACTTTACTCCTCCTTTCTATTGTTTTGTGTAAGGTTGGCATGATCCACCAAAACGGGACCGACCGAGTTCATCCCTCATTGATATTATCTAATGATTTGTGGAATTAAGTAATTTCTTTAAAACAATAAATTTAACTCAGCATAATTTTTATAAGAGTAAATACTTATTTTGGTCCCTGACAAAAAACATGATACTATTTTCGGTCCCTATCAAAAATAAATTAGCCTGGAAGTTCCCAACAAAGACAAAGAGGTCCCACGATACTCTTTCTGTTAGTCACAATCAGATGGCGTCACTCACGGAACTGATGCGTAACATTAATACGGGCTCACCTGCCACGTTAGAAGGCAAACATCGTCGTTTGGAGACCTGTGTCCACGTTGCTGCATAAACAAGTAGTAACCAATTGAATGTGAAGTCTGCCTTCCCCCTCAATTTCTCCACATGAACGTCATCCTATAGTGTAGGGTTTACAGAAACACATCAGGTGGGGATTCAATCAAAAATTGAACGTTGCAATTTAGGGTTTACTGATTTAGGGATTACTGAATATTTTGTGCGTTCTTTGAAACTTAGTGTTTAGGAAATGAATATTTCTTCTTGAGGGGGAGCTCAATTGGGACTAGAAGCCAAAGAAGGAGTGTTGCTCTAAGGTGTAAATGTGGGAGGCACAGTGTTGTTTACACTTCCAAAACGGATAGAAACTTAAATAGAGCATTTTTGGGTGTCCCAATTTCAAGGTGAGTTTTTTTTTTTTTTTTTGCATTCAGTTAGTTGCATGCGTTCTTTGTTAAAGTTGAATGTTATTAAGAGTTTGGTTTCATTTTGTGTTAGGAAAAGAAGCCACACTGCAATTTTTTTTAGATGGGTGGATGATGCTACAACTGATACGATGGAGTTGGAAGATTAGAGAATTAATAAGCTGGAGTTGAATGTAGCTGAAATGTAATTCAAGTTGAACTATGTGGACATGAAGCTCAATGATGAACTGCAGTTGGATGTGAATGACCAGGAAAAGAAGATTAATGAGCACCATATAAAGATTAATGACCTATCAATGAAGATGCATGCAGAGTTTGATAGGGTGGAGAAGGAAATTAAGCATGTGCGTAGGTGTGCTAGAGTGTTTGTTGGATCCATTATTGTTGTGTTTGTAATACGTATATATCTTGGAAGTAGGCTGGAATGGAAAAAAAAAGTGTAGTACTATTGAGATTTGCTGGTGTATGTACCATTACATGTTGTAATGATTTTGAAATGTAAAGATTTGTAATGGAAGGATCAGTGTTGAAATATAATGAAATGTTGTTCATACAATGTATATAACATGGCGTATGTACTTAAACTTATGTTTATTGGCACGAAGTGCAGTATAAACTTGAAGGAGATAAAAAAATGGAAACATTGAATGAACATTAATCTGAGACAGTCATGGTGTTAATTATGCAGAAGTTTAGTGTGTAACTCATTATTTAATGAGTAAAGTCCCTTTTGGGCCCCTAACAAAAAACCTGGTTACCACTTTCGTCCTTTACAAAAACAAATATCCATATTAGTCCTTTTTTAGGGACTAAATTGAGTCTTCATTGAATTTCGGAGAGACCACATTTTCAAAGAACTGGAATTGTAGAGTGACCAAAAGTTGACTTTTTTTGTATGGGACAAAAGTGGGAACCGTGTTTTTTGTTAGGGACCCAAAAGGGGCTTTACTTTTATTTAAATCACCATCTAAATAAGTACTGACATTGCTGGTGTATTAACAACTTATGGTGGCATTGGTGTGTGGAAAGGTAACTAGGGACCAAAAAAGACCCTGATAAAATTGTTAAGGACCAAACTGGATCTATGTCTTAATTACCAAGGACTAAAATGGTCCCGATGCAAATTGTTGAGGATTTATAAGCGAAATGCATTGCTGATGGATGAGAAGTGCAATGATGCTACATATGCCCTTAAAACGACACAACAAAGACAATATATATACCAGTGTTGACATAAACAAGAAAGTTTATCAGAAGAAGTGCGCATAACAGATGGTGTAGACCAATATTAAAAATTTCCACATTGTAGACAGAAATGAAGATGATGAAGTGATAACCAGACATTTTGCATTCATTTCCACATATCCAAAATATAAGCACTAACTATGGCCAATATGCCTCAGTCATACAAAAAAAGCCTAATGACATATTTCCATCAAGGCCAATACAACAGTGTTTCAAAACCTGCAGTAATTACAAGTACTAATCATGGCCATAACCAGAGGCATACAAAAAAAGCCTAAGGACATATTGGAACAGGTCAATACCAAAATGTTCCAAAAAAATTGGCCTAATTACAATTACTAATCATGGCCTATATCAAAGGGTGACAAAAAATGGCCTAATGACATTGCCATTCAATTCTTGGTTTTGGTGGCTTGAATCCTGTTGTAGACATGAAGCTCATGAATCTGGCCTTGGTACCACTGTTTGCTACAGTTAGTGTCTCATTGAACACAACCTCAGTAGGATTTGATGGAGCTGGGCTGCAACCTCTTGATGGTCTTGAACTTGGTTGAGCCTCAGTTGTTGCATGCTAGCTGCTTGTCTTTGGTACAAGGCTTCCTTGAGTCATCACTATTTCTTCCTCTGGCCTTGATTGAATATTAACATTAACTGGTTTTTTCTTTGACTTTGAAGGAGCTACAGGTCTCTTACATGTCTTTGGGTAATGACCAATCTGACCACATTTGGAGCACTTAACTGTATAAAACTTTTTCAGTTTCTTGTTGGTCTTCATAAGCTCTTTAGTAGGATCCTTTTTGCGATGCTTTTTAGGATGTCTAATTGGCCTTTTCAGGCGTGGAGGAAGTAGTCTAAAGGCATCACAAGAGGGCCAATATTGTTGGGAATTGACTGGGTTGAGTATGTGTTCATAAGTGGCATGCAAAGCATCCACTGTCAGCCACTGATGGAGATGATTTTCTACAAGTTCATTCTTGTGAGCAATGGTAGTAATGGCATGTTCACATGGCAATCCAGTCAATTGCCAAACATTACAAATACAAGATTGGTTAGTTAAGTTCACCCCAACCCTTTGACCCCTTCCAGAGACTTCATAAACATCTTGGACCAAGTTCTCAGTCCATGTAGGTGTCCAAGAATTGCTAGCAACCTTCCATTAGTCTAGCCTCTTATGTTGTGCAGGTGTTATCTTGCCCCTAAATGTTTGCAAAATTCTCTTGTGTGCTGCCATCTTTCTCATTATATAACATCTCAATTCCTCGCACAAAGTCATGATAGGTTTGGACCTATAATTCACAATATTTGAATTCCACACCTCAGCCATGTTGTTTGTGATGTTGTCACATTTAGGCCAGTGACTATAGTATGCCTTAACCCAATAAGAAGGATCTATATTATCAAGATACTTTCAAGCTGGTTCATTTAAGGTTTTCAGCCTTTGTATAACTTTCTGAAATTGGGGGACAGTTGTGCATCTAACACATTCCCACACAATTTCCCTGGTCTCTTTATCTTCCCATTGCTTGAGGAAGTTCTTCCACACATGATGGACACATAATCTGTGATGTGCACCAGACATAATATCCTTCAAAGCTAGAACCAATCCCTGTAGGTTAAAATGAAACTAATTGTTATATGTGAATCAGCACAAGCAATTTAAAATAAATAAATAAATTCATAAACCATAAATTGATACCTTTTGTTGATCTGATATGAAATTCCAACCATAAACTCCATGATCCCCTAAGTCTTCTTGCAATAAGGACAAAAACCACTTCCAGTTATCCTTTGTCTCACTGTCAACCATGGCAAAGGCAATTACATAAAATTGTTTGTTTGCATCCTTACCCACAGTACTCAATAATTAACCCTCATAGTAGCCCTTCAAAAAACAACTGTCCAATCCAATTAAAGGCCTGCAACCAGCTTTGAAGCCCCTCTTACAAGCATCAAGGCAAATGTACATCCTGTCAAATATTAGCAGTACTTGTGGAATAGGATGGGGTGTTACTTGCATTTGGCAAGTTGATCTAGGGTTGCTTCTCAATAGCTCTGCAAGATATTCCCTTAATTTGCCATATTGTTCCTTCTCACAACCTCCAACCATGTCTTTGGCTTTCTTAAGAGCCTTGCTTACTTTCTTCATATTTAAATGAACATTGTATTCCTCTTTCATGTGTTCAAATGCCTCTGACCTTAACATCTTCGGCTGTGTCAATGTCATTTTCTCTAATTTCTTGGCCACCCAATCTTGAGTAGCCTTTTTATTCTGGAACACTCTGCAACATGTGTGTGTCTTATTAAATGTTTCTATTTGGAATGTGCTTAGCTTGGTGTTCCAAGCACAATACACCATCCATTCACAGTCTTCAATACTGCATTTGGCCCTTACTCTGATCTTGTCATTCTTAGCCCAGATAAACTGCCTCCCAAGACTAATGTTATAGTCTTTCACAGCACATTTAAATTGCTCCAAATTCAGAAACTCCATGCCAAGTTCTAAATAAACATGCCCAAAGGCAGCATGTTCATTAAACTTTGGCTATACAGGTCTCACATGTTCATCATCATCACTTGAAGGATGAGTCCTTAATTTCTCAGAAAGATAAGTATATCCATCTTCTTCAAATAACATTTGGTCTTCCTCTTCATCCACTAAATCATCAGAGTCTTCATTGCTGCCATCCTTCTTGTATGTCTTCTTCTTTAGGGTCTTTTTTATAGGCCTTTTTCCCCACATGGTGCAATCTATTTTGTTTCATCATCTAATTGGTCCTCAACACCGGGGGGGAATGCTTATATACCTCATCCTCTGCACTGTCATATGAATCCAAAGAAGCAATCTCATAATCTCCACCGTCATGTTCCGAAGAATGACCACCATCCCCTGCACTCTCATGCTTAGGATTCACACCATCATCATGTGAGATCTCATGATCCGAATTCACCCCATCATCACCTGCACTCACATTTTGACAAGAAAACACTCCATCATCTTGTGCATGGTCCTCATTATAGGTGGAATTCACCACATTATCCTCTGTACTATCATGTTCAGGTGAACCAAACTGAGGAATTGATATGCAGTCTTCGAAATAAATATGTATCTTATTTCCATTACCTAAGGCAGCCTCACACATAGCATATACATCAGAATCCTTACTAAGAGGTTTGAGACCTTGCACTAAATTGGGTTCACCAGGCTTTAGCCACATCATCTTTTTACATTTTTCATACCCAAATTTCTTAAAGAGAGTGTCAAGGTCACGCAAATTAACGTAGTCAATATCCATCTCAGGAAGTGAGTCAACTCTACCATTTACATAGGTAAGCACTCCATCTTCATCTCTTACTAAAACACCACCATGATGATAAACAATGACTATATATTCAGCCATCTGTACAAAACAAAAAATAAGTTAGCTTTCTTTAATCCATTGAATTCCAAAAACTCCCAACACTGGTCCTATGTAAATCATTAATAATACCTCAACAATAATAAAAAAAACCCTAAACAAACAGATAAGGGAACATGCATTTTTGTCCACTTTGCATGTGGTTTTTACTACTGCTTGGGTCAACCTTGGACCACTTTACTCACACAGGGACCACACACGGTACCCATTTTATTTATTTTAAACCCTAAAGTGAAACATGGACCACATTGTCCACAGAACATGCACAAATGAAACACACATTACACAACAAAAACTTCATGGGGACCACAGACAACAAATAGCAACCGGAATAAAAAAGTGTTCCAAAATACATGACATTTACCTTTAACAAAACGATGAACCTCGTACCAAACCCAAGCGAGCAAAGCTCGAATTTCCTCCGAGTGTTGAACCGCTGTAGAATCAAAACACAACAAATGTTTAAGTCCAATACCCACAACGTCATAGTCAATTCCTTCTCAACAATGGATGTTGAACTTCCAAGAATGGGAAATGGTAAAGTGAACAACAGTTAGGTGAATGGCACTTTTGGGTTTCTACTTGTTTCTGCAGCAACGTGGACACAGGTCTCCAAACGATGTCGTTTGCCTTCCAACGTGGCAGGTGAGCATGGGTATTAACGTTACACTTCAGCTCTGTGAGTGACGCCGTCTAATTGTGACTAACAGAAGGAGTAATGTGGGACCTCTTTGTCTTTGTTGGGGACTTCCAGACTAATTTATTTTTGATAGGGACCGAAAAGGGTACCATGTTTTTTTGTTAGTGACCAAACTGAGTATTTACTCTTTTTATAAAGCTCTTATCATAAGAAGAACTTTTTTAATGATGGAAAAATTAAAAGTTAAAAGTTATTAGGAAGAGTTTTTTTTTAAGATGTATGTCAATTTTTTCGAGTCCTTATATTTATTTTATAATTTTACCCATATTCTAAACTTGTATTTATAAATTTTATTATTTATCCTAATAATTCATGCTAATAACACGTTATTGCATCTTGCCTTTATATAATCACTAAACACCTTTTAACTTTATCTTTTAAGCTCTCTTTTTAATTTTAGCTTAAAAATAATTCTAAGTTTAAAAAAATATATCAAACAGGCACTAAGTGAAATGTGTATCATTATGTAAATTTGCACAAATAATATTTTTGAAAAATTGCTTGAATGATAGTATTTTTTGTTCGGTTCCAGCTTCAGTTGTAATGGTAGTGAATTGACCATTGGAGAGGGCCATTAATGTTGCAATTTTGCAACAAAACTACAACATATTCAAATATAAATTTAAAGTGTCGTATAAAATACATATGGCATTAAACTCATGAATATGTTGGTGAAGAAATGTTGTGATATATATATATAGATAATAAGTTCAATTTTTTTCATAAAAAAAACAGTGATCCTTGGATTGACCCGACTTGCCTCTATCCTATCCTACTTTAACACACCTACATGCAGGACGAGTTGAATTAGGTTAGATTGAAATGTACAACCCAACCTGCCCATTTATGACAAGTTGATGGGTTAACCCATCAAGTTCAACCTGCTTTGTCAACTCTAGTTTGGTCAACCAATAGGATATAATAAACTTATCATTTTGACTCATT
Source organism: Gastrolobium bilobum (assembly GCF_033153095.1). Taxonomy (NCBI): domain Eukaryota; kingdom Viridiplantae; phylum Streptophyta; class Magnoliopsida; order Fabales; family Fabaceae; genus Gastrolobium; species Gastrolobium bilobum. Next base: position 24,144 of record NW_026895634.1, on the reverse strand, counting down.
TTATCGATTTTGTAGTCTAATAATCTAACCTAAAGGGAACTTGGGTTATAATTTAATGTAATAGGATATGAAATTATGCTTCCTTAAGAACATGAGAGCAAGTCTTACAATTGCCAACCAACGCCGGCTAGCCAACACCACTACCACCACCAGCACCATCATCACCACCAACCATAGCCACCATGGCGTGCGTTCATCAGAAAAAAATTGTTAAACAAAATAATGTTAAAATTAGAAGTGATAATATGGGTTGAACCCGAACGGACAAACCGTCAACCCGCCAAAACGGGGCGAGGCGGGTTACATACCTTAACCCGTCAACCTGCCCCGTCAAGTAACAAGTTAAAACAGGTATAGGAGGGGCGGGGTGGGTTAACCCGCGGGTTATTATTATTTTTTTTGAATTTAAAATTACAAAAAATATATTATGTTATCATTAATTTTTATTTTGAAACTACAAAACAGCCTTCGTATAGACTTTGCTCCTTTTCATATTCATGGTCTTTGTTTATTAGCTGGGTGCAGATGGTGTGAGAAGGAATATATTTTGCTCTGATATAGTATACAGTGTAAAAGCTTACAATAAAGTGTGTTTTCATGATTATTTGTTAACATTACTACAGTTACGTATATCTCGTTAACGTAAATATTGTGAGATCTTTGAAGTACCTACTCAAACAACATTGAAAAAATGCTGGACTCGTAACTTCTGAGATAAAAAAACGTTATACTTAAGTTGAATATTTTAACATTAAAAATCATTAATGGATAGCATTGATAGTTTAATCAAAATAAAAACATAAATAGTTATTGAAGGGTTCATTTTAGAATTAATGTTACTTATTGTGTCCGTTGAAAGAGTTGTTCTGTAATTAGTATAGACGTGTTTTTTTTTTTATTTGTACAATTTTTAATAAAAAACTTATAATCATTTATTTTGACAGGTTGAAACAACAATTTTTTGGTGATATACGAGCCAACCCACCTTAAAACGGGATGGGTTCAATTTTTCAATCCATCATCCAATTGTGGGTCAACCCGCCCAGCCCAGTTTTTTGACGGGTTGAGGGTGGGTCGGGCTGGGACGCCCCTTTTTTCACCTCTAGTTCAAATCATTGAGAGGGGATAATCTGTGTTAGAAAAATCATTACAACAAATACACTCAGTTTCATGAAATACACACAAAAAATTGAAACATACAATAACGCACAGTTAAAGTGTACCGTACGAAAATATATGAATGCATCAAGGAAAAATTCAATATTAGACAATGTGTCCTTAAGACAATGTTGTCCTCCCTATGATGCCTAAAATTCATGGATAATTATCTTCCAGGATAGAACATATTACCTCTATTCTTATAGTGGCACTTCCAGATTGAATAGCTCATCGAACTCAACCTATGCCTATCCAATCGCACTAGAGTAGAAATGCAAATGCAAATGCAATTGGAAAAGACTCTCTTAAACATATTATCCTCTCCATAAATTTTAACATCATATGGATAACAATCTTAAGACAATTTTGCCCTCTCTATAGTGCCTAAGATTCATGACAAATGTCTCCTAGGATATAATGGATTATCTCTATTCTTGTGGCGGCACTTTCACATTGAATAGTCTCATCGAACTCAACCTATGTCTAACCAATCGCACTAGAGTAATAGAATGCAAATGCAAAGAACTTACCAAAAATTAATAGAGACAAACTTGTATAAAAATTGTGATTATATATTTATTTTAAAAAAATGTAGGTCACGATTGAAAAGATACCCTTTCAAGGATGAAGCAACATATTCGTTCGACGACGAAATGACACATCTTTTCAAATCAAACTTCTTATTCATAAGAATAATTAATTTAAAAATTAATTCCAAGAAAAATTTCATTAACTTTTTTTTTGGAGTTACCCAAACTTTCATTAACTTTCACCAAACAACAAATTTCTAACTTTATCCAAATATTATTACATACATAAAAATTGACAATAAGTTTAAAACTTGTTTTAAAAGTTTATTTGGTAAAGATATACTTTTTTTTATTTTTGGAATTTTTTATTTATTTAATATTATGCCTTTTATATTTTTTGAAAAAAATTAAAATAGGAAATAATATATAAATGAGTCAAAAGGAAAAAAAGAAGTTTAAAAATTAATTTTAAAAAATTTCTATAAAATTATGATATAATAAATATTTTAGTTTTTTTATATCGTATCTTGACACTGTCTAGTTGATTAGTTCCCTTTAAGTACAATATTGGAAAACATGTGCACATCAAATCTGAGATATAATATGACTTTATTAGAATCTTATAATTTCCTATTTTTATCTAGTCCTCTTATCATAATCCATTATTTTATCCTATCCATTGAAGGGCTTATCAAGCCCATATCTTATCATACTTTTATCCATCTCTCTTATCTTATATGTCCTTATGATATCTTGCTCACCAAACAGGCTCTTAAGGTAAGACATGATTTGTAGTTCAAATTTAAGATAAGTTGTTACTAGCTATGGTAGCCATAATTTTAGGTATACAATCTCTAAACTTTGAAAACATGTAACATGATATTTAATAACTTTCTGTTTTTGATAATTTTGTTTGATTTTCACTCAAGTAGTAATTGACATGCTTAAACCAACCATTTTTTACCAATTTTTTTTATGATAAAATTTGAATTTATCCCCTCCAAATTAGGGTTATGTGCACTTTAATTATGAAACTTGAAAAATCTAATTTTAATATGATAATTTCCATTAGAGTTTGCCAAAAAAATCAAATCAAAAGACAAAAGTGAACATGTAAGAAAGTTTAGAAATTTTGTTGATGTTTTTGAAAATTTTATATAAAAGTGCACACGATCTAAAGCTAGAGGGGATAAATTAGATTTTTTAATTTTAATTCTTTGGCAGAGTATAGGACAAAGCACCAAACAAGAGAAAAACAAGACGAAAAGCTGAAATCTAACCAAGAACTAACAAATAGCAAGATCGGCTAATAGCAGCAAAATCTACCAAATATAAAAGGCATAGAAAAATGAGTCTTCCTTGTCTTTTTGGTTAAACAAAAGATTAATCATCCAATCCACACAAACGTTTCCTTCTCTATACATGTGCTGCAACCAAACTCTCCAATTTCTAACCAACATTGCTTGTATTCGAGATAAATGGTGACTCTTGTGAGATGCATCACCAACTTTGGTGAGCAGAGTGATCACACTAGAGGAATCAATTTCCAATACAACTTGACGACATTATAAGTTCCAAGTCATGCAAAACACCCCAAAGCTTCGTTGTGAAGGTTGTGCACTTGCCAACTCTATACACAAACCCTCATTTCCAAAGTCTTACCTTATCTTGAAGCACACCCCCATAAGCCGTTAGACGAGGGTTGCCATGAGCTATCCATAAGTATTAACCTTTAGTCAGCCTTCCTCCGGATGGTTTCAAGCAATGGTTGCTTCCATAGTTAATTGCTTTGTAACATGTTGGCTTGTGGATGAGGATGCAACATGAATTTCCTGGGATAGAGAATTCATTATGTTCACTCTCTGATTATCTATGTGATCAGTCCAACACCAATTGGGTTGGGCCTAATCACGCACTGTTGAAGGTAGAGGATGTTGATGAAGAGAAGGAAAAATTGATGAGATGTTGTTGAGATGCTTGGAAGCTTGGCGAGATGATGTTGTATGATGCGAAATGGTTGGGCTGTGTTTGTGCTTCTCTGATTTGTATGAGACCGACTGGGGGGTACCTGCAAAGGCACTCTGACGCTCAAATTAGTTTAATATCCAAGGAGGTTCAAATATTCAGAGAAAGATATCCACAACTAGGCCAATAGCCTCTATATTTATAGTGTTTGAGCGTCATGTTTATCACCATCCTTCAAGAGGCAGTGTTCATGATGATTGGTGGAGAGAGATGGCCTCTCTCAGGCTATTCCTTGGTGGGCAAGCTTATATTCATAGCAGATTCTACAAGTATGGCGGCAAGCTCCTGCCATCCTTTTACTAGTCCCTGTTTGTGGCCAACTTACCTGAGCTGCTGATTTCGGCAATGATGATTCCTTCTAGTTTAAGTTATGTTAGCTTGGTGGCCAAGACATGAGCGAGATCCACACCTCTTATGGCGAAATGGATTGCCTTTGTGGCTATGTCGCGTGAGATGGATTGCCCTTGGTTATGTCGCAAGAGTGAGTTGGGCCTTTTGGGCCTCTACCTTAGGTATAATAAGTCTGAATCACTATGTTATCTGAATTGCTATGCATAGCCATGTTTTTCCAGTGCCATAGCTTCCAACAAGAAATCATGTGGACCTAGGGATATTCGATTGGGTTGGGAGATACTGGGGATTTTGGACACCAACCAATACTCGAAATTAGGCGGGAATAAGCTACTAATTACCTCATGAGGCACTAAAGTTGTCCAGAGCTATGATGCACCGACACTTCAAAAAATCTGACTTATTGTGTCCGACACTTCGACACTCTCCGACACTCCAACACGTGTTGGAAAGACTCAAAAAAGGGTTCAAATGTTGCGTTTTAGTGCGTTTTTAATTCCAACTATTAAATTTGTTAGATTACGATTACTATTTTATTGAGTTTAATATAAATATTTGTGATATTTTATGTTTTTTTGCAGTACTGATGGGTATTATAAGTTTAGCTTCATTTTTTTGTTAAATTATTGAATATTAAATATATATACACTACATAAATTAAAATATTGTTTAATATCAAAAAGTGTCCTTCCTAACGTGTCTGAATCGAATATTTTTTAGAATTAACGTGTTTGAGTGTCTGTGTGTCCCACATGTCTCGTGTTCGTATGCAACATAAATAAATCTAGAGTACTCGAGCTATCGAATAATCTCGCATAGCATGCACAACGCTTTCCACATCTGACTTGCAAGTTAGACATATGGATTGTGATTAATCCAGAACGCACAACGATCATTAGTCAAGAGCTTCTGGTGCACTAGCTTCCAAAAGGTAGTCAACGATCATATGTTGAAGGAAACAAAGGATGGTCTATTTTACCTTAATGGGGAGCTTTTAATTGAGGTCATCCATGTCCCAACATCCATTCGAAGTCACTAAATTTGCGACAATTTTTCTTATATCAGAGGCATTAAGGCTGTCTCTTGCTAATTCTCTGAGTGCTCGAGAATGGTTGATTGAGGGTTTGGAAAAAAAAATTAAAAAAAATCAAATGTTCTATATATGCTCAAAGAATTTGTGACACTAAGAGTAGAGATAAATATCATATCCTATTTTTGGTATTTGTGATTGATCCTATTACATTGAGCATGGTACAATATTCTTTGTATACGTTAGAGAATGGATCTCTCATATAACATAAGATCATCTGAGAAGATTTTACATTTACTACAAATTAACCATGACCAGAGAATGTATTAAAATAAAGAGTAAAAAGTAATAATTATTAATTTGTATTTGGACATTTGATATCCTCTCACACGAGTTCATGTCACATTGAGAGGATCCATTCCCTTTTACATTCTATTCCTATTTTCAATTTTTTCAAAATTGTCGTAAGCCTTTCTAGTCCTCATGAAAAGCAAGAAGCTTGAAACCAATCCTATGACTGAAATGCAACCCCACCATATAAATGTCTGAAAGTAGCACTGCCTCCCCATGCACATGGACATTTCACGCAGCCATGTTGTTGTTGTGTGCTTTGTTGGGTTCATTGTTGCATTGGAGTCATAAATCAAAGCTGCAAGAAGGCCATAAAGACATGAGCCTAAAGGAATGTTGGTGATGAGGATATTGTGGTTCACACCAACACTGTTTGGGCCAAATAGCTCTAATGTAATAGATACTGCTGCAGAAAACACAAAGCCAGAACTTAGCCCAATCAAGCTGGTTCCTATGTGCAATGCTGTTTCACTGCCAGATATGGCCAACAAAATGAATGCAATTGGTGTTGGAACCAGGGCTGCTGCAAACCATCCAGTTCTTGCAAAGTGTATCTTCCTGCATTGTCATACAACATTAGTAGATTACTTATCATGTAATGTAATTTTTGTCAGAACAAGTGACATCCTTATTGAATCTTGAATGTGTGATTGGATTAATTATTGTACTAAATATCTGGAAATTTTTTGCTAGATTTTTTTATAAGAATGAGTGACATGCTTATTGACTCTTGAATGGATGAGTGGATTAATTATTGTATAAGGGCAAATCCTGGTGCACAAGATTCCCCGACTTGCGAGGGTACAAGTGAGGGTCGATTGTACGATTTTGCAAAGAAACTGTTTCACAGACTCGAACCCATAACCTTTTCCGGTTAGAAGGAGCAACCTTATCGTTGCTCCAAGACTCACCATCTAGATTAATTATTGTATAAGTGGAAAAAATACTAAATATACAGGATTTCTTTTGCTAGAATTTTTGACAGAATGAGTTACATACTTATTAACTCTTGGATGGATGAGTAGTCCCTACCACATTATCTTATCCAACAATGAAAATGACCCTTAAATCTTATTAAATTCTCTCAAAATTCTGGCTAAGTTTTTTTCTAGCTAGCTGTGTAGCACAAGTATGTGTAAATATATCACTATACCTACAAAGATCTTTAACACATACCCGCTCAAGAAGTCAGGTGCAGCTGCTAGAAGGCGACCAAAGAAGGAAAATGTGGAGTAAAGTGTGACAATAGAGCTAGTCTGAGAACTGTGTCCAAGTGATTGTGAAATTTGTCCCAAGTTGTTGCTGTAAACCAAACCAATTGTTCCTCCACAGAAATATGCAATGTAGTATAACCAAAAGTCCCATCTACGCATTAGCAACCTTATTGAATGCTCTTCCCCTAGCGTTGTAATCTGCTCTCTCTCCAACACATTCACAAAACAACACTTCTTTTCTCTTATACTTTGAGCATTGCCATTCCTTGCATTGTCCTCATCACCAATGAGTTCTTTGTGAAGATCATGATCATGGTCATCAGGGTCAATAACATTGAACCTTGAATTGTATAGGGAAAAGCTTGTTGGGAAAGTTAAGCAAGACCATTCTCTAGAATACACAATGCCAGGCAAGAACAAGAGTAGTACAAGGAGGAAAATGGCACCTGCAAGGATAACACGAGCCATGGTGGCGCTGTTAGAAGAGAAGGAATATAGGAAGAGGAGGTAGAGGCCTGTAACAATGGCAAGGATGTTGAGGCAGAGAAAAACCAAGGAATCCCTTTGAAGGGTATCAGCAGAATGTGGTTGAGGCTGTGGTTGGTGGAGAATTGGGAAGAGTACTAGTAAAGAAATGAGTACAGGAACAATGGCATTGAGTAAGAGATAAAGAGTGTCATCACTTGAGTTTATTGCATTGGCAAGGAGAGTGTACAAAGCTGCACTTACACCATTGAAACTAATACTTAATGATAATGCAAGTGAACGGTTTGCTGCAAAATGTTTCACACATAAGACATAGCAGATGGTGTTGAACCAACAGATGCTACAACCAGCAATCAAGCATAGAAAAAAGACCTGTTCAATATGTGCACCAATATTGTTTTGTTAATAGCCATCAATTTGGAATGTTTCCACAAATATTTGAAAATAAGTTTGTGCTATTTACATGATAAAAAAATATTACAAAGTCCCTATAAGTTTAATCACAAAAAGTTTATAGTCCTAACTATGTAGTGAAACTAATAACTTTGGTGGTGAAAATAGCACTCCCTTTGTAGAATCAAAGCTGAACAGGTTTGAGAAACTAAGAATGAATGTATTATAACAACTTATGATTCGAATGGCAATGAAATCTTTCTCTTGTTACTCTTTTAAAGAGTCTTTGTTTTACCTCTCTTCCTCTATGCTACATAAGGATAAAGTTGAATGTGTGTTTGTGTAATTTTTTTTTTAATTTCTTTTTTGGGTAATGCATTTCACCCTTAATTTATTTCTATTGTTGCACTTTTCGTCCCAATTTATAGACTTAATTAGACCCTAATTTTATATTATCTGTTGCAATTTTATTTTACATAATAATTAATAAATAGTATTAAGCAATCAGTATATCTCCCTATTTATACATTAATAAATGTTGCTACTTTTTCTTTGTTAATTCATGCCCGCCTTTGATTCTTCTGTATCTTATAAAAGATTAATTATTGTACTTAAGGAGGATCATAGTATATCTTATTTTGCAAATATAAAGGAGTAAGCATGCTATTTTTATGGTCTTCTTTGGTTTTATCTTTCCATAAAGTTTATACTTATGGTGATGGGAACTTATTTTGTTAAAGAAGATTCAAAAGATGCTGTTTTGGGGACCAGATTTACTGTAGAGGTGACCAATTCAGGATGGGGACCAGCTTCAGGATGTAATGTGCCTAATTTTATAAACTAAGAAATTGTGCACCAAAAATAATAAATTGGGTAATAAAATTTATTTGACATTTTTTTTTTCATTGGATTATATTTATTATGATTTTAATTTAGGTTTTAATATTTGGCTTGTTATCGGAGATAAAATTATTCTTTATAATCCATTTGAGATTTAAAAAGAAAAAAAGAAAAAAGACATTTAAAAAATAATTTATACTATCAAAAATTAAAAAAAAAAATCCAAAATTTCATGTATTCCCACCCCCCTCCTAAGTTCCTTTTCCCTTTTAACTTAACCTCCACTCTAATCTTCACACTTGTACATGATGGGGAAGGGTAGGTGAACTACCAGAATGGTAAAGAATTTTCAAAAAGAATGCTTTGAAGTGCAGATAACCCCCAATGCATAATTTGTCCTAAGAAACCAAACTAACTTAGGAAACTGTCCAAAGCTGGTAAGCTAATAATTCTAAACAATTTGCTGCTATCAGAACAACTCCCCCAACCACACCAACATTTTAGTTAGTTGAAAAAAGAGGGAAATTTTGATAAATAAACTTAATTTAAGCACAATCTTTATTTTGGTTTAACTGTTGAGCAGAGTTATATTTACAAATTTTTACAAATTATAACATATATTTTAGGGAATACAAACACTTAAGTGTGTATTCTGTCGCAAAATATATAATATAATTTGTAATCAAAAAATTTATAAATATAATCTATCACTTCTTTATTTATGCATAATGATTATTGGAAAATAAGGATAATTTAAGACCCAACTCGACTATATAACATAGCCTGATCCAAAGTTAATTGGATTAACTTTGTGATACTTTTCGGGTTGGTCATGCCTAGCAAGATATTATAATATTTTAAGGCTTTAAATTGTTTTTAAAAATTAAGGATAGATTATTATTATATTTTTTTACTTAAATTAGTACCTTATTCATGTTTAGTTTTATGTTAATATAATTTATTTGGAATTACTAGCTTATCATAGTTGGATCATCATTAAGTCAAAACTAAATTTAAACAATTAATCAGATCAAAATATCTCTAACTAAAAGCCACCTTAATTTATAAGTTTTATTTAATTATTTATTGGTTTTGTTTAATGGACTCCATTATCTATATCAACAAAAATATTAAAATATACTATCTAGAGACATCATTTATATTTTTGAATTTTTCTTTATTATTTTTGGGCTTGTATTTTGGCTTTATTCTAGCATTTGGGTATTTAATAAGAAAAAATAAATCTAAATCCTATAAATTACTGGGTTAGTTCAACAAATGCATTAATGATGAAGTTATATGTTCAATGGGGATTGTTTTTCTTATGTTATAAGATAAAACAATCCTCCTACACAAACAAATCTTGAGACTCACTTTAATTTTTTTTTCTTTTTTTTATCCTCTCTCTTTCTTTTGTGAGTGTAGAAAGATTATTCTTATCTTATGCAAAATAAGAAAAATAAATCTCATGTTTAATTAATGGAAACAAGAAAATAGGAGAAAGAAGAAGTTTACTTGATAAAGACATTGCTCTTTTCTAATAAATATATTCGACAACAAGTACTGCTAGCAATTAATGAGGAATGGAGCCACCTATGCAATTAAAGTCTCGTTTTAGAAAAGGGAAATATTAGTATCATGTTATACGAGAGTAGTTCTCTCATGTTACAGAGAAAATTCAGGTGAAATTCACTATTAAAAAGCAAAAAAGAAAAAGAAAAAAGAGAAAGTGCGATTTTCAAAATGAAAAAAAATGAAATAACTATCTCATGTAAAATAAGAGTAATATTTCACTTTAGAAAAATGTTCCAAAGATAGCATTTATTTTTTCTAGATTTCATGTCAAAATGACTCAAAGGGATAAGAACAAGCATATCCTAAGTTAGCTGCTAAACTAGTCAATTTGTATTAAATTTAGCAATTAGCAGTTGATTCCCTGAAAATTTTGAATCTTATATTACTCTTAAGATATTTTGATATTAAACTAAGATTACAAATTATGGTTAAAATTTTTGCAGATGAGAAGATGCATAGGTGCAGTAGATGTAGCCATTTAACACAGCTTGCAACAAAGTAAATTGAAAAAAAAAATTATATCATCAAGCACGTGAATCAACTTTTAAGGGATTGTCTCAATTTAACTAGCGGTCGCGAGTTCGAATTCTTGGAAATACAATTATGTTAAAACTTGATATAGAAAACTTTGCCTCTCATGTAATCCTATTTGACTCGAATTGGATTAATCAAATAATAGATGAACCAATGATTTTATGATATCCGTTTTGTAATATTGATATAATAATATAAAAATTATTGTGATATCCTTTATGTTGTACATTATTGTACTGGCAATAGGGCTAGAAGATAAGGGTGTGGTTTATGGGTTTTCTCCCCCTTTTTGTGCTATAAACAAATTTTGTGACGAGTCAGTATAAGAATTCCAGATAAATTCTAATTAATATAAAATCCTAATCCAATGTGAAAATTCTATATACATCCTAATAAAATCGTTATCAAACAAAGTAATAGTTTCCTAAAATTTATATAAAGAAAATAATTATTCTTAAATAACATAATAACCTATAAATTTACTTTTCTATATTAGGGGAGGTATACTCCATGCAAGATTAGGGACGACTAGTCGGCTACCAATCTTATTGAGAATTTAAATTGAAGTTATATATTTCCTAGCAAAAGCGAAAGCTGAGAATCTAACCCAAATCACTGCTAATATGGGCGAAATGTTAGACTAGTTGTGCCAAGAACATTATTTTATTTCAATTATCGAACAACTAATAACATTTAAAAAAGTTGTCTCTCAATATACATCAAACACACCCTTAAATTATATTATGTATTGTAACTTTTTTTTATCCACCAAAAAAGAAATTGTAACTTTTTAAGTGTCTCTCTTTCTCTGTTATTTACATATATGATATATATATATTAGTAACATAATTTTGAAATGTGTAAAGGTATATGGAATATATTATAAAATTCAGTAAAAAAAATTTGCGTAATTAATGCAGATAAATATTTATCATATATTTAACGTAACTACCTAATTAATTATCTATTTTTATTTTCTATAATTGTTGTTTTTTCATTTCCTATTTTTTTAATTATCGTTGTACAACACTAAGATATAAATAGGAACAATTTCTTCTATTTTCTACTTAGGGAAAAATGTCTATACTTTTAAATTACACAACTTACATCCTTTCACTCTCACAAAGAGGTGGGACCCACAACTTTATTTTTTTTTGTCAACTCTCTCTCTTCCTTTATCTATCTTTTTCTCTCTCTTAAAATGACACAACTTTACATCTTTCAAAAATTATACACACTTTTCCCTTCTACTTATTATATAAATTATTCAAATATTTCTTCTCAATCAAAATTTTTATAATTTGAACACTAAAGATGGAAGAGATGTACCCATCTATGACTGTGTGTTCACTTGCTACTTACCCATCCTATGCTTTTCTTAGCCAATGGCAAATTAATCAAAATTCAAAGATTTGAATCTCCTAGATGTCGAGTTAGACACAGACACGCACAAGGGACAAACTTTATAATATTTATGATTTTGAGACATACAATTTATTTTTTAAATCTTTTAACTACCATTCAAATTATGTAGTTGATCGATTATTTTGATCCTATTTCAAATCATAGACACCTTAATTCAAAACATTAAACTAATGTCTAAGGCACTGATTTTGACATATGCGGTTAGAAATGTTGTCGTGTGGCTCTAAGATCTTCACTCATTTCCTTTCACAACTACCTTTTATTTTATTTTTTTTCCAGAAAACGAGGAAAGTGGATATTCTTAAAAGTGTTTTTTTTTTTCTTCAGTATGGTTGATTCTTTTGCCATTTAGATACCATAAACTTGTATGTAGAATTTTTCTTTCCTTAGGTTTTTTTTTGTTGTTGTTGGAAATTTTAGCAAGTAGCATGAGAGGAAATGAGTAAACCAAAACCACATTTTCCTAGTTATATTTCTGTCATTTTTTATAAGAGAAATAAAGTTTTGGCACACACAAAATAGAGGTGGATCTCATATCTATTTTTTTTTTCTCCTCTTATTTTTGGGTTCTAGTTATAATTTTGTTTTTATTATATGAGGTAATTCTTTTCTTAATATATGAGAAATTTGATTTCCCTATATATAATTCTGTTTCAAACAAAGTTCTTTCCTAAAAGACATTGTTTAATTGCATTCCCAAATTCTTTCAGCAGAGGATAATTTTTTTTTTTATTCGGAAATTTTGATTTTCAAAAATATAATGAAAATATTCAATTTACGATAATATTTGAAAATTAAAAATTTAGAAAAATTTAGCTTCCCGAAAATCCTATAAAATACCTTATAGCAAACGCCTAATTAAAGTTCATTGATTTTCTAGCAAATCCCACTTCACCAAAAGCTAAGAAAAACAAAGTAACAAAAGAAAATGCATGAAAAATCCAAAGAAGCAGTGACAAGAGAAATAAACATAATGAGAAATTAAGAGGAATAAGGAATGATGAAAACTAACCACAAAATAAGGCAAGGTGATGAGTCTCATAATGACAAGCCATTGAAGGCCATAACCAACAAGTCCCATGAAAGCAGCCATGAACATAACCACCCACAAAGGGAAATACATGAGTGAAATCCCAGAACACCATCCAAATGCTTTTCCCATGTCTGATGCCACTGATAGATAATTCAGCTGAAGCTGTGTTATATCAAGAACAGATTTGAGATCAGATGAGTATGATGAGAAGTCAAAGTTTGTCCCAGTGAATGCTTGTATCCATATTGATGCTAGGAGTATCACCCACTTTCTTGATTCCCAAACCATTTTTTTTTTTTTTTTGGTCTCTTCAAGAATTTTCCTTTGCACTACTTCTTCTTCCAACCACCAAGAAACATGATAAGCTTTCTTTTTTCTCCAGTTTTGGCCTAAATTTGGTGATGGCTTGCTTAAAGAGATTGGTTGCTGTTAGTCTAAAGTTTTTGAGTTGGAAGAGAAAAATTGAGGTGTAAGATAATTTATTTGGTTTACCAACAAAAAATAAAAAGACAAATTATTTGAAGGTACTTCTGTACAAGTGAGACTTTATTGGAGAAAAAAAAAAAAAAAAACAATATGTAAAAATTAGAGTCCTCTTTGTTTTATATTTTATTCATTCTTGAATGGACATAAAGTTGCGGTTCACAGTTGTGCCACATATATAATATGAAAGTTACATTATTTGGTTGGTTGGTTGTCAGAATTGGCATGTTTTTCAATAATTACCCTTAGAAGCTTATATACTTGGTATGTAATTTTCAGCACCCCAACACTACAGTTATGTTCAGTTTGAGGGGACAAAAAAAGGACCAGTGTTCTTATTAGCAGATTTATACTATTTTCATGGACTTTTTTTCTTAGTAGTTTTTAATCTTCATTCTCAATCTCCATGACTAAATCTTTCTATACATTGTTTGATATATAAATATATTGCTTTTGAGGTACAGGATCAGGATGTATAATGGATCATTAATTATTATTATTATTTTATAATAGTATTCTTTATTAAATAAAGTTGTTGGCATACTGAACACGTGAAGCTCTTTGCCTATATATTTAAAGGTATATAGGATAGTGGGAAGAACTTTATCCTTGAATGAGATGGAAATTGAGATTACAATCTGCATTTTTTGATAGTACAGATTTCTTAATTATAGAATATATAAAGTTTTTTAAAAGGTAAAGCATTCAGATAGATCATATTGTCAGTGATGACTGGAAAATTGAGATAGATCATAAGGAGCTTTTTAAAAGGTTGTTCACCTTATATTTCTTACTCCTGCTTTGAATTTTATAAAATACAATTCAGTTTATTTATTTATTTATTTTTGAACTGAAATCCTTTAAATATAGGGACCTATTTTCATCTAACATTTTAAACTTAAAAATAACAGTTTCTGAACAAACATTTTAAAAAGCATCTATATTACAATATCTTTTTAAAAACCTAAATTAACTGCACCATATGAATAAAAAATACTTTAATTAATGATTTTATGATTGCATCTGACAGAAATGCTTCTATAAGAAATGAGACTAAACCATTCTTCCATGTAACTTTTTGTTTATTTACTGAAAAGATGTTCTTAGCACAAGACTTACTTCATAGATTTAGGAATTAGGCCAAGGATTATTGGCATCATGTTCATCATCAAGGACGAGTTTCACTCCATTATTCTTAAGAGCACTCACAATAGCCCAAACCTTGGTTTGGTTCTTAAATCCTTTCTTCTCAACTTCCTTACTTACATTTACATGAATACCTTTACCCTGTCCTTCATTAAGCCCATCAACTTTGAGCCGCATGGCCAATACCTCCCCAACAACAGAAGCTGCTTTTGCATTACAGGACCGGCCACACTCAAGAGACTTTTTCATGTCATGTTCTACAGTGGATGATGTTGCTACAATCCTTCCATTGTTTCTATCTACCACATTTGCCGTAATGTACTTCAATGATATGAACAATCTCAACACATACCGCTTCGTAACAGTCATTCTTCAATTATCTAATAGTGGATGGCAAATCAAGCAGAGAAATCAATTTCCAAAACACTGAAAGGACAAAATAATCATGTTAGAAAAATATAATATAAAACTATCAAGAGCCTACTGGAAGATGGACAATGAACAGGCCCATTTGCATGTGCTAAGAAACTACATAATATTCAATTATTTATTAATAAAATAGGGCGGTGAGGATCGAACTCATGACCATTTAGTCATTGAGCACAAGGGTGAAAGCAATCTTTTTGATCATCTATTTGAGCTGTTAAATTCTTCCATCCATAATGATGAAAGTTTTCCAAGAGAGTTAGCATCCTGCACGGGAGCTTTGCAAACATCAGTTAGTCAACACATGGCAAAGGAAGAGGAGGAGGTATTTCCTCTGCTTATTGAGAAGTTCTCTCTCGAGGAACAAGCATCCTTAGTTTGGCAGTTTCTTTGCAGTATTCCTGTGAATATGATGGCAGAATTTCTTCCATGGCTTTCAGCATCTATATCACCTGATGAATCTCAGGATCTTCGAAATTGCTTAATCAAGATAGTGCTGGAGGAAAAGCTTCTTCAGAAGGCTATCTTCACCTTGATGGAAGGGAGAAGTAGTGTTAAGACAGTTGAAAGTTGTGCAGATTATTCTCAAGTTATTAACCCATCAAGTTAGGGAATTGAACTGTGTATGTGAGTCCACAACAACTGGAAAAAGGAAATATTCTGGATCCATTGTAGATGTTTCTGATGTCACTGGAACACATCCTATTGATGAAATATTGCTCTGGCATAATGCAATAAAAAAAGAGTTAAATGAGATAGCAGTGGAGACCAGACAGATACAACACGCTGGAGATTTTACTAATCTATTGGCTTTTAATGAAAGATTGCAATTCATTGCAGAAGTTTGCATATTTCACAGTATTGCAGGTCTTGCTGCATGTGAAGGAAATGCACAAGGTGACAGAGGATGCTAGATTTATAGGTGGATTCACATTACGTTCTCTGGCTGAGGTTGAAGCTAGGGGTTTTGGAATCATTTCTCTACTTTCTCCACCACTAATATTCTGTATTTTTATCTTTGATCCTGCTATTGTTATGACTCAACCTCGAGGATGAGGTTGGTTTGAAGGGCAATGGAATGTAACAATTGCATCTCACATGCCCAAGTATTAGTAATTCTAGAATATTCTACACATAAGTTGTTAGGATGTTATGTAACAACCCTTAGAGGGTATATATAGGTATTAATTGGGTAATGAAAGCAAGCAAGAATTATCAAAGAATTTCCCTCTCTCCTATTCTCTCTTCCTATCCTCTGAAATAATCTTTTCTCGTATTATCTCTCTCTGTAATCTCTTCTTTTTCCTGATCTAGCAAAAGGTTCTGTTACACACATGGGTGATTAGCTATTTTGAGTTAGGATCTTGTCCTCATGTATATGGCAGAAGATATTCTGCAACCATTGCAGCGCTTGGGGACATCTCAAGGCATCAAAGAGTATGAGATTATGCAACTTATTTGATATAAAATTGAAGGCAGAAGATGGCTACTGGTGTGCTGGGTGAAGATTTGGTAAGGATATTGCTCCATAAGTTGGTAGGTAAAATTGGTCTTTCTGGTAAGTTGTTGACAATACATGTTCCAGATCCATTCCCATGTCATTTACAAGACAGACTCCTCTATATTTAAAGGGTCTTTCTGAATAGGATGATTGATTTTTGTTGTAGAGCATAGCTTGGGATCCAAGAATAAATAGAAAATTGAAAGGAAACATCAAATACATGGGAAGGAGGCGGTTATGCCGGTTGAGTCTTATATTAAAATGAAAGACAGTATGCATTTTATGAAAAAGTGCATGCATCACTTTCTTCAATAATTTCAAAAACTACATAAATTGACCACCAAATTTGACCTCAATTCCTCTTCTTACTCATGAAACTACATTAACCATCCTATCATTTTGTAGAATATGTAGAATATTCTAGATAGTATTTATTGATGTAGTTGGTAGTTGTATATTTAGTTGGTAGTTGTATATTTATTGATGTAGTTGGTGGTTGTATATTTATTAAAGTAGTTGAGGTAGTTAGATGTACTCAATATAAAAAGGACCCATTGGGTCTCTCAATGAATCAAGAAAGTATTATTCAGACAAAACACTTCTACTTTTCTTCACATTTTGCAGCAGTCAAATTTCCAGCATTTTGCCTATGTAAACAGAGATGTATAAAGGTGCACGAGCACAACTCCTTTGCTGTTTTGCAAGAATGCTCGTTTTCTTGCACCTCTGAAAACAGGTACAATTTCACAAGCAGATACGAGTTCGGAGGAAGCAATTTAATCGAGAGTGTAAAATTGACTGAATTAATTTCCCCTAGCTAGATTAAAAGCAATCAGCTTTCTGTTCTATTGAATTTAGCATCCATTAGGACTTGCATAGTATCTATTTCCCAGAACTAAGGAGTTATACTGTCAACTCTCGAGAGGTGTAGAAGAAAAAGATTCAGCTAGTCAACAATGCCAGTCATCACATCAGGCCCATAAATCATTTAGCTTTATTTTTAAACTATCTTATGCTGGAAAAAATTTCCCAGGTCAAAAATCAAAGGCATTTATCAAAAGATGTATAAAGGACAGACCAACACAAAGCCATATTAGAATTCAAAGGCCTTTTGGAAAGGTGACTCAGAATACACTAATAGAGCCCAGCAAGTGCATAGTATAGTTTTTAAAAACAGCTTGTCCCCTTTACTTTTCCCACTAAAATGAAAAGCAAAGATACACTTAGACCAAATGTGGGTGATTTATACATTCTAAATAACACAGAATCATATTAAAATTCAAGGGCATTGTGGAAAGGTGACTCACTATACACTAATAGAGCCCGGGCAAGTGCATTTTATTGATTTAAAACAGCTTGACCCCATTACTTTTCACAGTAAATGGATAAGAAAAGATGTACTTGGACCAAATGTGGGTGATTCATGCAGTGTAAATGACAAAAAAATAAAAAATAAAAATTACACAAACAGAAAAGTAAACATCAAATAGTACCTATTACTAGGTGGTCTGTCTAACCCTCTAACCAATGCTATTCAAACTGAATGTTGCAAAGAGGTTCCTCTAATATCATTATCTGCTCCAGCATGGGGTTTAAATGCTCTGCAGGCAATCAGATAGGGGATTAGGCCTGAAGTATTTGAATTTAATTTTGATCTACAAAACAATATACAATTGAAGTATCACTTTATCAAATAATCAATGAACTTCCACTTTTTCATCATTTATTCAATTTCTTAAAGATCACAGATAAGATGAAAATTTTCTGATTTTCAAGAATTAAAACCAGAAATTATCCCCATCTGAAAAAGCGTACAGTTACAGATTTCTTACAAAACAGTAATATGCAACACTATTATACATCAAAAAACCCTAATTCCCGACAACTATACTGCCAATTTCATATTGCAGCCAAATTAGTAGTGATTTTTGGGTATGGAAATCGAAGATATAAGTTTTCAACACTGAATCCAAATCAGCAAAAAAAGCAATTCAGATAACAAATAAAACTCAGAAATAAAATAAAATTGTAGTTAGGGATTTTTCACCTGAAGTCTCAGCTCAAAGGATGAGAGAGAGAGAGGTTCGACTGAGAGTTTTTGGTTTCTAGAGAGAGAAAATAAGAGCATTGCCATTGAAGAGTAACATGGGTTGATGAATGCTAATCCGTAACCCGACCCGCATAATTATTGGGCTGTGGATTAGGGCTAAAAAGGCCCAATTACTAAATGGGCTCGCCAAGAACACTGTCAGATATGGAGAAAGTGAATAAGTGATGCCATTTGTGGAGAGTATCGCGTTTCTTATCTCTTATGTCAAAAGAGAGTAAAGAATTTAATTTAGATAGTGTTCCGGATGGCTTAACCACATCCGAAGCCCAAGGGCCTTGTAACGTAGATGGCCCAGTTTCACAGAGCCCCAAACAGTCTAAGCCCAGTACCCCAAGTTATATACACGTCAGCCCTACCGGTTGACCCTAGACGCATGCCCCAAGGCAGCTCGCCTCCCAAGGTAAGACACCAAAATGTCTTACCTTGGAACCTCATATGCTCTGCGGATCGCCCAGAGACCATAAGTGGAAACCGCCCTGCTGCCGCATGCTGACATCGCCCAAGAGCAGCCCTGCATCGCTGCAGCGCCAGGCGTGTCAGCTCCTCATAACGAATCCCAAGGAGCGTTGACCTCCAATACGTAAGCCCTAACGGATCAGACTCCTGGACTCCTATAAATACCACCCTTGGGCACAAGGGAAGGGATCTACCTTTTATGTACTGTTATTATGCCCATTTACTTCTCAGTTATACTTTTACTATCTGTCTGTCATTAATATCAGCTTACTACCCCTTGGAATATTACCTTCTAGCCTGGTCTTTACATCAGCTAGAGGTATAATCCATATAGTGACATTACCCTCAAAGGTACATAGTGGGCTCGTTGTATCGAACGGTACATTGGCGCCGTCTGTGAGAAACTATAAACTTCTATTCCCATTCTCCCACCACTAAATACGCAAAACACTTACCATTTGCAGACCAACATGGTAGTCACAACAAGACGAGCAGAACAAGTGCGGGCAGCCACTCCAGAAGGGCACGTGCGAATTGTGCGCTCCAACTCCCCTCCTTCTATGCACTCAATCCTAGCTGAGCGAGAAGCTGCAGATGCTCTGCCTCCGGTGCTACAACCTGCAGACCCCCAGGCACCAGCGGAAGGTCTCAGAGCAACATTCCTGAATCATCAAGTTCCAATACAAGAAATGCAAGGAGAAAACTGGTTTGAAAACCAACCCCTACCCCCTGGTGTCCAATTTGGAATGCCTTTCCCTACCACCCTTCGTGTCCAACCGGCGCAAAGCCAACCCGTAGCACTATATAATGACCATCGAGTCCCAACACACCATCCCAGACCTTGTATGAATAATGTGGCCGCTCCTTTCCCCCCACCTTTTCCAAATGGTTACCCGTTTCAAGGATATCTTTTCCACCATCATAACGCGGCCATCCCTCAACCACAGGGATCGGTCGTGAACCTTGGCCAACCCCGTTTTGAAGCCCGCCAAGCCCCAGCTATCTCGTACTCAGTCGAGGCGCCTCAGGAACCCCATACTTACAAACAACCCCTCCGAACACCTCAAGGCGTAACAAACCCCTGACTGATAGCATACGCCTCACTCCTATTCCCCTTGGCTATAAGGGACCATCCAACATCGTCACGTACGTAGGTGACGCTGATCCGTTCGAATGGATACAAAAGTTTGAAGCGGCAATGACCCTTCATGGTGAAACAAACCTCCTGATGTGCAGAACCTTCCCAACGCTCTTGGGCGGAATAGCGATAACTTGGTCTACCACCTTACCAACGTGCAGTGTAGCATCCTGGGATGACCTGGCAAGAAAATTCCAGACCCATTTTGCCACTAGTCGCCCTGTGCCGAAGTCTGTCCATGCCTTGGAGAAAGTATGCCAGCAATCCGGGGAAACTCTTAGGTCATTTCTGGACCGTTTTAACAAAGAAGCCCTGCAGGTACAAGGGCTAGACCCAAAGGTGCAGTTGCACATACTTTTATCTGGATTGCGTGAAGGAGCGTTCGCCTACGAGCTTGCTCGTCATGAGGTTTTGGATCTTGAAGAAGTCAAGCGTAAAGCTCAAGAGTTTATGCGAATCGAAGAGTACAAAGGAAGTCGAGCAAGCGACAATCACTGCCAAGGAAACAGAGAGTTGAAAAATAGTGACCATGCTGAGGAACGTAGAAAGAGTCGCAAACCCGCCAAGTATGTCAGTCGCCAACAAGGGCGAGATATGGTTGGACGTCATACACATAACGTCCTTCAGACCGAGTACAAGGAGGAACGCAAAGACAACCCAAGGCGTCAGGGGCAATCGCAGGAAAATATTGTATACTGCAAATTCCACCGCAGTAACGGCCATAGTACTGAGGAGTGCAGACATCTGAAGGATGAAATCGATGAGATCATTAACAGTAGAGGTCAAAGAAACAAGGGAAGCAACTCCCGAATCCCAGGAAACAACAGGCGGTATCGAGAGCGTAGTTGGTCACCAGATCGAAGAAGGAGCACCCAACCCAGGTATCAAACTCATCGCGGGTGGGATCGCAGGGAAAGGTCTCCCCCAATCCGTAAGGCGCATGACAACCAGAGCAGTAGAGAAAGGCGTGACGGAGGAGACGAAGATTCAGCAGCCATAAAACATGGAATGATAAATATGATCTCTAGAGGGCTGGGTGGCGGTGGAGTAACAGTTAATTCCTGAAAGAGACACTTGAAGTAGTGCCTAGCAGTGGCAGGAAAGACCATCAGCAAAACGAGCACAGATGCAGGTCAGGCCAAACCCAAAATCGTCTGGGACTTCAACGATTTGGGCGATATCCTACCTGGCCATGACGACCCCTTGGTCATCCAAGCAATCATTGCCAACTGGAGCGTCAACCGCATATTCATGGATCATGGCAGTTCTGCTTACATTTTGTTCTTGCCTTGTCTTAAAGCTTTGGGTTTTACTGTCAATGACTTAACACCAGTGGCAGGTGCACTTGCAGGGTTTAACGACATAACCACCAAACCTTTGGGATTGATAAACTTACGATTATCTCTGGGAACGCCACCTACCTCGAAGTCAGCCGACATTCAATTCCTGGTGCTGGATACCCAATCAGCTTACAACGTAATTCTCGGCAGGCGAATGTTCGCCGTTTTCGAAGCAAGTGTGTCGCACTCGCACTTGGCAATAAAGTTTGTGGCAAGAGACAACAAGGTGGCGACAAAATTAAATGAGACCAGCACCAAAAGTCACTTTGAAAGCCCAATCAGCACCAAAAGTCACTTTGAAAGCCCAACCAGCACCCCATATGGCGACAACCCAGGTAACAACTGGTGCCCTTACTGGAAAGGGTAAAGAACTTGACCAGTGTCTTCTTGTAGAGTTTGATGCACGGGACGACCCTCAGATGGAACATTCCAGGCCCACACCAGACGAAGCTCTAGAGCACGTAGTGCTGGGCGAGAAGGACCAAACGACAACCATTGGGGCGTTCACCAACCCGGAGTTGAAAAGCAGGTTGATCAAACTCCTACGAGACAACAAGGACCTGTTCGCGTGGAAGCCATCTGACATGCCCGGCATAGACCCGGAAGTATGTTGCCACAGATTGTCAGTAGACCCCAAAGCAAAGCCCGTTTCGCAGAAGAAGAGGAAGTTTGGCCCAGATCGCCAAAGGATCATTGACGAAGAGGTAAAGAGACTATGGGATGTCGGTTTCATCCGAGAAATTAAATATACTACGTGGCTCTCAAACCCCGTACTAGTCAAAAAACCTAGTGGAGCGTGGAGAATGTGCATTGATTACACCGACCTCAACAAGATGTGCCCAAAGGATGCCTATCCTTTCCCAAGCATTGACCAGCTCGTAGATAACTCCTCAGGATTCAAGGTGCTTTCATCATGGATGAATACTCAGGCTATAATCAGATCCCATTGCTAAAAGAAGACCAGGACAAAACGACATTCGTCACACAGACTGCTAATTACTGTTACACCATGATGCCGTTCGGATTGAAAAACGCGGGTGCCACTTACCAACGAATGATGAATGAAGTCTTCAAAGACTTGATTGGTGACAGCATTGAAGTCTATATAGACGATATGATCGCTAAGTCACAAACTCCAGAACAGCACTTGACACATCTCCAAGGTGTGTTCAATAGGTTGAGAAAATACAACATGCGGCTCAACCCAAGCAAATGCGCCTTTGGAGTTCCAGTAGGGAAGTTCCTAGGCTTTATGCTGACTGAAAGAGGTATTGAAGTTAATCCTGACAAATGCAAGGTGATCATTGACATGAGAAGTCCCCAGACGGTTAAAGAAGTGCAGCAGTTGACCGGAAGGATAGTCGCACTTACTCGTTTCTTAGCAAATTCTGCCTATAAGTCCCTTCCGTTGTTTAGCCTGCTCAAGAAGGGCCGCTCTTTTCAATGGACTGATGATTGTGAGAAAGCTTTCCAAGAATTCAAAAGAGCGCTGTCATGCCTGCCTGTCTTAACAAAGCCAGACATTGGAGAGATCCTTTATTTATATCTCGCCGTTGGTGTAGAAGCCATCAGTGCCGCCTTGGTCAGAGAGCAGAACGAAGAAGCACAGAAACCAGTGTATTTCATCAGCAAAGTCCTGCAGGGCGCAGAGCTCAGGTATCATCAGGTTGAAAAGGTTATTCTCACACTCATCTTTGCTGCGAGAAGACTTAGGCCATACTTCCAATGTCACCCAATCACGGTTAGAACCAATCAACCCATCCGCCAAGTATTACAAAAGCCTGATCTGGCGGGCCGAATGATGTCTTGGGCGATTGAACTGTCAGAATACCAAATCAATTATGAACCAAGAACAGCCATCAAAGCACAAGCCCTTACAGATTTCATTGCTGAGATGACCCATACCCCTGCAAGCGGCAATCAGTTGGGGGAAATCCCGGCGACATGGAAGTTGTTCGTGGATGGATCAACCAACGCCAAAGGGTCAGGAGCTGGGTTGATCGTGGCAAATCCTGATGGTGTGGCAATGGAGCACTCTTTGACCTTCGACTTCAGTACGACTAATAATCAAGCAGAGTATGAGGCTTTGATAGCCGGTTTACTTCAAGCCAGAGAAATGGGAGCCCAACATCTCAAGGTTTTTAGTGACTCACAGCTGGTGACCTGTCAAATTTCCGGCGAATATCAAGCAAAAGGTCCCCTGATGTGCAAATACTTAGAAAGAGTCAAAGATATAATGGAGACATTCATGACAGTCAAGGTGGAGCACATTAGGCGGGGAGAGAACACCCGGGCCGACATACTCGCCAAATTGGCCAGTACCAAGAGTCCAGGTAATAACCGTTCGGTCATCCAGCATAACCTACAAACGCCATGCGTTGTAATGAGTATTACGAGAGAAACATATGAAATCGCAGCTGACACCTAGATCACTCCAATCGTTAACTACCTTTCATAAGGTACCCTCCCGCCAGACGTGAAAGAAGCGAAGAAGATCGCCAGAAGGAGTGCTCACTTCTGCCTGATGAATGGCCGGTTATATAAAAGAGGTTTCTCAACCCCACTGTTGAAATGTTTGAACCCAGGAGACGTGGGCTAT
>NW_026895633.1:0-16696 GCF_033153095.1 Gastrolobium bilobum | reverse complement strand
ATTAAGCATATGATTACCTCCCACCACCAATATTACTCGAACCTCCTCTACATAGTGGTGCTCCACTACTCAGTTGGGACCCACTGTTTCGTTGAGTAAGAGTAGTATTAGAAGTGTAAGATACTTAGGGTGCTGGTTAGTGCTTAACTGAGGCATAAGTTGCAGGCTCAGCCGGGCTTATGTGCTTAGGGTAATGATGCTAGGTTGGTTGCATGAGATGCACCACTAAGTGACAAAGAGTTGTTAACCTAATGTTAAGAGAGGGTATGTGATACTGTTGATAAGGATCAACCCATTATTTAAATTAATCTTGTGGTCACAGACGGGGGTTAAAATAAGTAATCGCACTTTTAATCTCACTAAGGTAAAATCTAAAAGTAGATTAACCCTAAAGTCCATTGGTAAGGGTCATTGACTTAGATAAAATAGTGGGAGGGGCAAATCATTTAAAGTCTTTAATAATTTGTTATTTACTACATGTCCATATATTAATTAAAATTATCTTTATATCGTTTCAGTTTTAGTATGACTAATCCACTATCACTGCGCTCAATACTCGAAACGAACAAACTGACCGGTTCAAATTTCGTGGACTGGTATCGAAACTTGAGAATTGTTCTTAGGGCCGAAAAGATAGCTTACGTTCTAAATGCTACATTACCCGTAGCTCCTAAGGAAGGGGAAAATGGGTTCGCGGAATTTGATTTCGAGGCCCACCAACAGCACATGGATGACAATATATTGGCAGTCCGCATTATGTTGGCATCCATGTCGCCTGAACTGCAAAGGCAGCATGAGCATATGGATGCTCCCTATATTATCCTGCATCTCAAGCAGTTGTATGATATTAAAGGCAGGCATGAAAGGTATGAGGCCTCTAGAGAATTTTTCTCTTGTAGGATGTCTGAGAGAATGTCTGTGAGCAGTCATGTTCTTAAGATGATCGGACTCATTGAGAAGCTAGGAAATCTAGGCTTCGTAATGGATCACTTCCTCCTTCCTTCAGTCAATTCATTATGAATTACAACATGCATGGGATGCAAGTGAGCTTGCCTGAATTGTTAAGTATGTTGACAACTGCTGAAGTGTCTATCAAGAAGGATAGGACACAAGCTCTTCTGATTGGTGGGCCTAGCAAGGCCAAGGGTAAGGGCAAGGAGCCTGCGAAAGGCGGACCCCTTAAACTCAAAGGAAAATCGAAGAAGAAGAAAGGCAAAAAGAAGGGTAAAAAGGCATCCAAGGACAAGGGCGATGCTGAGTGCTTCCATTGTGGCAAGAAAGGCCATTGGAAGAGGAATTGTCCAGACTACTTGAAGAGTGTGAAATACAAGAAGTATGGTAATGCTTCTACCACAGGTATTTACATGATTGAGATAAACTATTCTTGTGCTAATCCGACCTCATGGGTATTGGATACCGGTTGTGGTTCTCACATTTGCAATTTGTTGCAGGTGCTAAGAAGCCCTAGGAGATTGGAGAGAAACGAGGTGGACCTCCGCGTTGGCAATGGAGCAAGGGTTGCTGCTCATTCTGTTGGAGATGCTGACCTTATTTTGCCTACGGGCCTTTTATTGCATTTGAATAATTGTCTTTATGTTCCAAACATTTCTAGAAACATTATTTCTATTTCTTGTTTAGAACAAGATGGTTTTACTTTTAGTATTAAGAATGGTACATTTTCTATCATTTTGAATGATATTGTTTATGGTACTGCTTCTTTAACAAATGGATTGTATGTTCTGGAAATGGGAACTGAAGTTCTCAATATAGCTGTGAAACGACCTAGGATAGATAATCAATCTTATCTTTGGCATTGTAGACTAGGGCACATAAACGAAACAAGATTGTCTAGGAAGCATGCAAATGGATACCTAGATTCCATGGATTTGGAATCCTATGGACAATGTGAATCTTGTCTAGCTGGGAAAATGACTTGTCACAAACCCAAAGGGCTTGAGAGTTATAGGGCTAGTGAGTTATTAGAACTCATTCACACTGATGTTTGTGGGCCAATGTCTATAGAGGCTAGAGGATGATACTCCTATTTCATCACCTTTACTAATGACAAATCAAGATTTGGGCACGTGTACCTAATGAGATATAAATCCGAAGCCTTTGAAAAGTTTAAGGAGTTTAGGAATGAAGTAGAGAAACAGCGTGGCAAGATGATTAAGACATTACGATCAGATCGTGGTGGTGAATATCTGAGCCATGAGTTTCAGGATTATCTGAGAGAAAATGGAATTCTCTCGCAGTTTACTGCACCTTACACACCACACCAAAATGGTGTCTCCGAAAGGAGAAACAGGACCTTGTTAGACATGGTCAGGTCTATGATGAGTGAAACTCAACTTCCAAAATCATTTTGGGGATATGCCTTAGACACAGCGGCATACCTTCTAAATAGGGTATCGTCTAAATCTGTTCAGACCACACCATATGAGATATGGAATGGTAAGAGACCCAACCTGAGTTACCTCAGGGTATGGGGATCGCCAGCTTATGTCAAAGCGTTGGCATCAGACAAGCTTAGTGCTAAGAGTACTAAATGTCTATTTGTGGGGTATCCCAAAGGTACTAACGGATACTACTTTTACTCCATGGATGAACACAAGGTGTTCGTGTCAAAGAATGCTGAGTTCCTTGAGAAGGATTTGATCTCTCAAGGAGCCAGTGGGAGTAAGATTGATCTTGAAGAAGTTCAAGAACCACATGAACAGATTAAGGAACCTGAGTCTGCTCCGCAGGTGATGTTCTCCAATGGAGAAGTAAACACACAACTCTGTAGGTTAACGAGGGTCATCCATCCACCTGAGAGGTATGGGTTTGTGATTGAGAATCAGCAGACCGTCGAGGATGATGAACCAAGTAACTACGAAGAGGCAGTCAAGGATGTTGACTATTCTAGATGGCTTGAAGCCATGGAATCTGACTATGATGAGACTTTCTCACCAGTTGCCATGATCAAATCTATTAGGATCATGCTTGCGATAGCGACATATCACGACTATGAAATTTGGCAAATGGATGTCAAGACCGCCTTCTTGAATGGGCTCTTGAAGGAGGAAGTGTACATGACACAACCTGAAGGCTTTGAAATCAAAGATCAGGAGCATATGGTATGCAAATTACAAAGGTCGATATATGGGCTAAAACAAGCATCAAGGAGTTGGAATATTCGTTTTGATGAAGTCGTTAAGAGTAACGGTTTTATCAAGAACGAGGATGAACCTTGTGTTTACAAGAAGGTTAGTGGGAGTAATGTCGTCTTCCTAGTACTCTATATAGATGACATATTGTTGATAGGAAATGACATCCCCACATTACAAATAACGAAAGAGTGGCTTTCAAAAAGCTTCACCATGAAGGATTTGGGAGAAGCGGCCTTTATACTTGGTATTAAGATCTATAGAGATAGATCCAAGAGGCTGCTGGGTTTATCTCAATCCACATATGTTGACAAATGTTAAAAAGGTTTAGTATGGAAGGAACAAAAAGGGGTTTTCTTCCTGTCAGTCATGGGGTACATCTTTCAAAGGCTATGTGTCCTAAGTCACAGCCTGAAAAGGATCACATGAGTGGAATTCCATACGCTTTGGCTATTGGATCCATCATGTATGCCATGATATGTACGAGAGCAGATGTTTTGTATGCTTTGAGCATTACGAGCAGATACCAGTCTGACCCTGGAGAGGGTCACTGGATAGCAGTCAAGACCATCCTTAAGCACTTAAGAAGAACTAAGGATGTGTTTCTGGTCCATGGTGGGGTTGATAAGCTAACAGTGAAAGGGTTCACTGATGCCAGCTTTCAGAGTGACAAATATGACTGCAAGTCACAGTCAGGGTTCGTATTCACCTTAAATGGTGGGGCAGTATCTTGGAAGAATTCCAAGCAGGAGACAACAGCAAATTCAACGACAGAAGTTGAATACATAGTTGCTTCAGAAGCGGCTAAGGAGGCCGTGTGGATCAAGAAGTTCATATCTGAACTAAGGGTTGTTCCAAGCGTGGATGAGCCCATACAGTTGCTTTGCGACAACACAGGAGCCATTGCGCAGTCAAAGGAACCTAGGTCTCATCAAATATCTAAACACGTGCTCCGCAGATATCACCTGATTAGAGAAATAATTGATAGAATGGATGTAAAGATGGATTATGTTCCCACAGATGATAACCTGGCCGATTCTCTGACAAAGACTGTTTCTCAGAGAAAACATGATAGTCATTATGAGGCTTTGGGTATACGACTTATGTCTGATTGGCTCTAGGCCAAGTGAGAGCTTGTTAGTATATGGGTGTCCTAAAGACAATCTTTTGATTAAATAAGGACATTAAATGTAGACCTTTATTGTCGCAAATAAATAATAAGCACTCTTTATCCTGTTTCATATTATGTCTCGATATTACTGTTATTATATATGAGTAACTGGATAAACCCCTTGGAATAGAACAGGTATCTCTTGAGTATTTGTGATGAGATCACAATCATGAGGATTCAAGGATACTGCACGTTTATTCCTAATTTTATGTTCGTAGTCTAGAGACACTGAGAATGGGGATCAGTGATCTCAGATAAGACTAGCACGACTTATCTACTTGTATACGGATACACGGTAAAGACCTCATGTGCTACAGATATGGAGATGTCTTAGCTAAAGTCGTGGGTGGACCTATAAGGGTATAGCTCGCACTAAACAGACCCACAAAAGAGACTCTATGAGGAAATCTCACAGAGAGTATCATTAGAGTAGTCTCTTTATATTTGGGTATGTCTTTCCTTAGGCCAGAAGTTATTACCTATACTTGTTCTAGAAGGCATGCTTTGACTGTATACCTTGTCTTCCTGAAACATGGAGACTCATAGGTATACTGTTGGGCTTGTCCTGAAAGAGCACAGGGCTAGGGTGATAAGCTAAAGGAATTCGTCAAATCTCTGTGAGAGATTAGGTTATCTGTAAACCGGAGAAATCGGAATGACATTTACAGGGACTCGGGAATCTATGCATAGTAAAAGAGATCATGAGATGATCTACCTTTAGAGTCAGTAAATTGAAGATTCCCTATTTCCAATAAAGCTTACCCTAAACCGCAAGGGTTGATACAGTTCCTTACCCTAGGTTAATGGGAAGATAACCGAGACGAAGGGAAATATATACGGCAACCAAATATGTGTAATAGGATGATCAAGTCATTAATCTAACTAGTTCTGGGGCAACAAAGCATTGCTAGTGCTCTGTGTTATCATTAGATGGGTTGTGGGCTTATTGGACCCAAACCCATTTATGTCAGTGGTTATGTTGGACCTAATGGATCACACGCTAACACCCAATTGTTTAGATGAACTAGCATTAAAGGTATTGGGCCTAATAATGGTCATTAGTCCAAGAAGTAGTTTGGAAGTCCACCTTGAGGGTGGAGGGCGCATGGATCACAGTAATGGGCTTGGATAGTCCAAGACACTACTAATTCATTTAATTGGTTAAATTAATTATCAAACATTTAAATCTTGAAATTTGGAATTTGAATTTTGAAATTTGAATTTGAAATTTGAAATTTGAAATTTGAATTTTGAATTTTGAATTTTGAATTTGAATTTTGAAATTTGAATTTTGAAATTTGAATTTTAAATTTGAATTTTGAATTTGAATGTTTGAAAGTTTGAATTGGAATATTTGAATATTCGAATTTAAATATTTGAATTCAAATTTGAAGATGGCTATGAAAAGTTATTTCATAACAAAAGGATAAGATAAGATCTTGTTGAAACAAATCACTAGTATCAAGAGGAGATCTTTTGGACAAGATCCAAGAAGATTGGGGCGCTGATTTTGGCTGTTGGTGAGTGTCATTTAGTAATCAAAATCAGCTCCAAAAGATACGGTCTGTTAGGAGAATACTTGAGTGAGTTGATTCAAGTTTGAATGCAACTACTCAAACGTATCTGGACTCCTTTTGGGACTGAATGGGGCGCACAGTGATCATGTGATGACCATCTGGTCAGAATCTTGATTAGATAAAGATCTTATCTCATAAGGATTCAATGGACAGGTTGTTTGGAGTTTTGAATTGCAACAACTCATTTATCTCCTCATTTGTTGTGCACCACTTTCATAGGATTTTGAAGTGAAAAATCCGATTTCACTTATTTATTCCCTCACTCTCTTGTGCTATATATAAGTGTGTTCCTCCGTAGGGTTTTTAAGTGAAAAGACCTAGCCATTCTCTCTCCTTCGAATATTCAAACATTCAAATTCAAACTTTCAAACATTCAAATTCAAAATTCAAATTCAAATTTTAAATTTCAAAGTTCAAATTTCAAAATTCGAATTCTAAATTCAAATTTCAAATTTCAAATTTCAAATTTCAAATTTTAAATTCAAAATTCTAATTTCAAAATTCAAATTCAAAATTCAAATTTCAAAATTCAAATTCCAAATTTCAAAATTCAAAATTTAAATGTTTGATAATTAATTTAACCAATTAAATTAATTAGTAGTGTCTTGGATTATCCAAGCCCATTACTGTGATCCATGCGCCCTCCACCCTCAAGGTGGACTTCCAAACTACTTCTTGGACTAATGACCATTATTAGGCCCAATACCTTTAATGCTAGTTCATCTAGACAATTCGATGTTAGCGTGTGACCCATTAGGTCCAACATAGCCACTGACATAAATGGGTTTGGGCCCAATAAGCCCACAACCCATCTAATGACAACACAGAGCACTAGCATTGCTTAGTTCTTCTTAAGTACTTAAGGATGGTCTTGACTGCTGTCCAGTGACCCTCTCTAGGGTCAAACTGGTATCTGCTCGTAATGCTCAAAGCATACGAAACATCTGGTCTCGTACATATCATGGCATACATGATGGATCCAATAGCCGAAGCGTATGGAATTCCACTCATGCGATCCTTCTCAGGCTGTGACTTAGGACACATAGCCTTTGAAAGATGTACCCCATGACTGACAGGAAGAAAACCCTTTTTCGACCCTTCCATGCTAAACCTTTTTAACATTTTGTCAACATACGTGGATTGAGATAAACCCAGCAGCCTCTTGGATTTATCTCTATAGATCTTAATACCAAGTATAAAGGCCGCTTCTCCCAAATCCTTCATGGTGAAGCTTTTTGAAAGCCACTCTTTCGTTATTTGTAATGTGGGGATGTCATTTCCTATCAACAATATGTCATCTACTAAAAGTACTAGGAAGATGTCATTACTCCCACTAACCTTCTTGTAAACACAAGGTTCATCCTCGTTCTTGATAAAATCGTTACTCTTAACGACTTCATCAAAGCGAATATTCCTACTCCTTGATGCTTGCTTTAGCCCATATATCGAACTTTGTAATTTGCATACCATATGCTCCTGATCTTTGATTTCAAAGCCTTCAGGTTGTGTCATATACACTTCCTCCTTCAAGAACCCATTCAAGAAGGCGGTCTTGACATCCATTTGCCAAATTTCATAGTCGTGATATGCCGCTATAGCAAGCATGATCCTAATAGATTTGATCATGGCAACCGGTGAGAAAGTCTCATCATAGTCAACTTCTTGTCTTTGACGATACCCTTTCGCAACCAACCTAGCTTTGTAGGTCTGAACGTTGCCATTTGCATCAGTCTTTCTTTTAAAGACCCATTTGTTACTAATAGGAACTATTCCTTGCGGTTTTGGAACCAAGGTCCATACCTTGTTTTGATACATCGAATCCATTTCAGATTCCATGGCTTCAAGCCATCTAGAAGAGTCAACATCCTTGACTGCCTCTTCGTAGTTACTTGGTTCATCATCCTCGACGGTTTGCTGATTCTCAATCACAAACCCATACCTCTCAGGTGGATGGATGACCCTCGTTGACCTACGGAGGTGTGTGTTTACTTCTCCATTGGAGAACGTCGCCTGCGGAGCAGACTCGGGTTCCTCAATCTGTTCATGTGGTTCTTGAACTTCTTCGAGATCAATCTTACTCCCACTGGCTCCTTGAGAGATCAAATCCTTCTCAAGGAACTCAGCATTCTTTGACACAAACACCTTGTGTTCATCCATGGAGTAAAAGTAGTATCCCTTAGTACCTTT
The DNA here is from genome assembly GCF_033153095.1 of Gastrolobium bilobum. Classification (NCBI taxonomy): domain Eukaryota; kingdom Viridiplantae; phylum Streptophyta; class Magnoliopsida; order Fabales; family Fabaceae; genus Gastrolobium; species Gastrolobium bilobum. The sequence continues at coordinate 8,612 of NW_026895633.1, read as the reverse complement.
GGGATACCCCACAAATAGACATTTAGTACTCTTAGCATGGGGATTGTCCATGCCACGTAGACTTGTTATGTTTTGCTTTTCTAGAGTTGTATTAATGTATGAGGATATTGTCCATGTTACGTGATGTAATGCCGTGACTTAGATACTCACTTTATTTATATATTGAGGTATTTGAGTAGATGTCTTATTGCAATTTACATTCAGGCGGTATTTTATAAAATTGATTAAGTAATCAAGTTGGTAATTGATAATTACGTCACAATTGAAAAGAAAAAGAATCTTCCGCATTTTTAATTAAGCGTAGCTTCATACGATGTAATGATAACACTACCGGATATATACGGGGTGTTACATTTTATGGTATCAGAGCAACGGTTTATGGGAAAAGCCTGTATGTATTGCAATGATTAGGATGTTTGGTTGTGTCTGTTTTGTGTGTTTGCTCCGTCGAGTATTATTATGATAATGCATATGTGATCACATTGCGTGGGCCTAATTAACTCATAATTTGTGTAACTTGTGCAGAGTCATGGTAAGATCTGGGAGAAACCGCGAGACTTCGGAGGATCAGCCCGATCCTATCTTGGCTGCCTTGGCTGCGATGCAGGCGGCCCGACAAGCCGACCAGGAGGCCATGAGAATGGCAAACCAGGCCCTGTTGGACGCCGTCAGAGAGGTGAACAGGAAGGCCACTGAGGATGTGTTGGAGGCCAACCGTCTGGCGAACATGACAATGTTTAGAGTCATGTTGGAGGAGATGAAGAATGGTCCTGCTGTTGGCCATTTTCCTCCGCCGCCACCACCACCTCCACCCAGTCTGCAGGATGACTCTCTGAGTCAGATGGGTGATGGCAGTCACCTTACGGGGGCCATGCAGCCCATCCCTGTTCTTGTTGAGGATCGAGATGAGATCGATCGCCGACTGAATGCTTTCTGTAAGCATAAGCCACCTGTCTTTGATGGATCTTTCGATCCCGTTGCTGCGGCGCGATGGCTTCAGGCGCTGGACAAGATATTTCGGGTCTTGCAGTGTACAGATCCGCAGAAGTTGATGTTCGCTACTTACATGCTGGAGGGCGATGCCCATGAGTGGTGGACAAACCTTTCTCATGTCTACGAGATGCAGGGCCATAGGATGACGTGGCCATTGTTCGAGGATTTCTTTTTGGGTCAATACTTCCCTTATGACTCTCAGGAGAGATAGCAAGGAGAGTTTGACAGATTGGTTCAGGGCTTTTTGTCTGTAGACGAGTACCTGGCCAAGTTCAACCAGTTGGTGAAGTTTGCACACTTCAGGATGGCGAGGCCTACTCCTACATTCTTGGCTGCTAAGTTCCGCAGGGGACTTAGTGAGGATATTGCTGGTTACCTTGCTGGTTTCGCTTCTAGAGACTTTGGGACACTGGTTCAGCAGTGTCGTGATATTGAGGATTTCTACAGCACGAGTAAGGCCAAGAAGGCCAAGGTTGCTGAGGCGACGAAGGTAGTAACTGGTAGTTCCACTTCTTGGAGAGACTGGAAGTTTGGGAACAAGGGTAAAGGAAAACAGATGGCAACCCGGCAAGCGCCGAATCAGTTCAAGAGGACTACTGCTCAGGGGAGTGCAGCGAGACCTCCTTCTCCTAAGTGTTCGGGATGCGGGAAGACTCATTTTGGGCCGTGTTCTACCGGTCAATTGATTTGCTTTCAGTGTGGCAAGGAGGGCCACTTCTCCAGAGACTGTCCGTCGGCGACAGCGAGGGCTACTGCAGTGAAGGCAGTGCCACTTCAGATGGTTCCCCTTCCACCTACTTCAGCACCGGCAGTGCCACCATCTTCTGGGAGAGTTTATACTCTGGATCGTCAGCAGTCGGATAGAGCTCCGAACCTTGTTAGAGGTACCGTTACCATTGGTGGTTCACCGGTTGATGTCTTGTTTGACTCTGGGGCTACACATTCTTTTGTTGCAACCCCGATTGCTGTGGGGCTTGAGTTTCCCATTGATGTGCTTTCTCTAGCGTTGCGGGTTACCACCGCCACCGGAGAAAAGTGTGATGTGACCACTGTTCATCGCGATGTAGCATTTTAGTTGGATGGCCGTGAGTTCTCGGTAGATCTGATAGGATTGCCTATGGCCAACTTGGAGGTTATTCTGGGCATGGATTGGCTGTCTAGAAATTGTGTGATGATTGACTGTTGTGCAAAGCGTGTGGTGTTGTCTCCGTGTGATTCCACGGCCAGTTCCTCTCCGTACTTTTCGTTGCTGTAGGCTAGGAGAGCTTTGAGAGTAGGGGAATTTGGATATGTCATGTTGGGAGGTTTGGTGAGTGGGACACATAAGGATATCACTGGCATTACTGTGGTGAGGGAGTTCCTCGAGGTGTTTCCTGAGGAGATTCCTGAGTTTCTGCCAAAGAGGGAGATAGAGTTCTCCATTCATCTGTTGCCTGGTGTGGGGCCTATTTCTTTAGCTCCATACCGGATGTCGCCACCGGAGTTGGCAGAGCTGAAGAAGCATATTGAGGATCTTTCAGTGAAAGATTTCATTAGACCGAGTGTGTCTCCTTGGGGAGCACCAGTCATCTTTGTGAAGAAGAAGGACGGAACAATGAGATTGTGCACCGACTACAAGCAGCTGAACAAGGTGACGGTCAAGAACAAGTATCCCCTTCCTCGGATTGATGATCTGTTGGATCAGCTCAGGGGTGCTTGCGTGTATTCCAAGATTGATCTCCGGTCCGGATACCATCAGATTCAGGTGAAGCGGGAGGATGTCCCTAAGACCGCATTTCGCTCGAGATACGGTCACTTTCAGTACTTGGTGATTCTGTTCGGACTCACCAATGCACCTGTTGTGTTCATGGATTATATGAACCGGATTTTCCAGCCGTACCTGGATCAGTTTGTGATCGTCTTCATTGACGATATTTTGATTTACTCCAAGACGGAGGAGGAGCATGTAGAGCATCTGAGAATTGTTCTGCAAGTGCTGAAGGAGAAGAAGCTGTATGTGAAGCCTTCAAAGTGTGAGTTTTGGCTCAAGTCGGTGAAGTTCCTTGGGCATGTTATTTCTGCTAAAGGAGTTGCAGTGGATCCGAACAAGATCGAGGCCATACTGGATTGGGAGAGACCCAAGACAGTTATGGAAGTGAGGAGCTTTCTGGGTTTGGCAGGTTACTATCGGAGGTTCATCAAGGGTTTCTCCACGATGGTTCTCCCTTTAACTCGCCTTACTCGGAAGGAGACTCCATTTGTGCGGACTCACGAGTGTGAGGATTGTTTTCAGGAGTTGAAGGAGAGACTGACTACTGCTCCTGTGTTGGTCCTTCCTGATCCTGCGCTCGATATTGAGCTTTACACCGATGCCTCCGGGAAGGGGCTAGGTTGTGTGCTGATGCAGTTGGGCAAAGTGATTGCCTATGCTTCAAGGCAGTTGAAACCTCATGAGGAGAACTATCCTACTCATGATTTGGAGTTGGCTGCTATTGTGTTTGCTTTCAAGATTTGGAGGCATTATCTTTTTGGTTTGAGGTTTGTGGTGTTTAGTGACCACAAGAGTTTGAAGTACCTGTTCGATCAGAAGGAGCTGAACATGAGGCAGAGAAGATGGATGGAGTTCATAAAGGACTACGACTTCGAGCTGAGGTATCATCCTAGCAAGGCCAATGTGGTAGCTGATGCTTTGAGTCGGAAATCCAGTAGCTCATCCAGTTTGTTACTTGGTAACTTTGATGTGGTTGAGAAGTTCCGAAACTTGGCAGTGACCGCTCCGCGTGAGGGTGTACTTCTCGATATGGAAGCAGCAGATGTTGTGAACAAGCTGTTAGAAAAGATCAAAGAGGCACAAGTTCAGAGAGAGTGCCTAGAGTATGTAAAGAACCAGGTCGGTGTGTCTTGGAATGATGATGGATTGCTTTTGTTTCAGCAGAGGATTGTGGTTCCTCGAGGTCCGTTGACCGAAGAGGTTATGGCAGAGGGCTGATGCTCTCCGGCAAGTATACCGATCGTACAAGTAATATAATGAGTAAGTAGAGTATCGTCTCCACAGGGATTGTAAACCAAGTACTACAATAACCAGTCCCCTTAAGTTGGAAAACTCGGTTTGTTGTTTGGAAAATTGTGAATTGAATTCGAGTAACAATATGAAATAAAAATAAAGACTTGTTTTTATATTTTTATTTAAGAGAAATAAAACAATAACAATGAGATTTGATTTTAAAAATATGAGAAAAATATTGTAGCTAGAGCGCACTCACCTTATGATCCCCACTTCTTACTTTGGATTGATTCACAATACTTATTCATATAATTACTCGGATAAATTATTATCTAAGAATATTTATTAGTTAACCCTCAATTCCTTGCAAGGTTAACCCTTTAATCCCCAATTGGAACCCCAATTCCTTGCAATGTTCCTCATGGTATTAAGCAATGAACGCAATAATTTAAGCATCCGCAATTAAATACACATCTATTCCTACAATGCATACCAATTGTTATCCTACCCCCTTTCAAGATCAAAACCCCAATATTCCTATCTAGGGTTATAACCCTCAAACTATTCTCAACTATCAGATTGATCAGTTCTAATAAAGAAAATAGAAAATACGCACAAGGTAGAGACAAAGATAATTATATAAATGAGTAAAACTAAATCAATCCATCGTAACAAGGGTTCACATAGGGCTCGTGACCCAACTACAATAAAAGAAAACTAGCCAAGCATAATCATGGCTAAAAATAATTCAATATTCAAAAGCATAAATTTACAGAGAAATAGATGAAGATGAAGAACTGTAGAAGAATCCTCCTGAGCTCTGCCGTCGGTCTCCTCTGACTGGAATGAGATAATCTAGGTCTAGCACAAGGATCCTATTTATAAACTTATTTTTTTCCTTCTTCCAAAAATACCCCCGCGGAAAGAAGGTGTTATTTTCTCGCAACCCGGCGCCAGTTGGCGCCGGTTTGGCGCATGTTTGCGCCAACTTGCTGCCTCGAATACGAAAAGTCGGAACCGGGTCCTCATGACATGGCGCCAGTTGGCGCCATCCTTCACCTTTTGGGCGCCACTTGGCGCCAATTTCCTTTGCTTTGGGTGCCTAGTGGCGCCAAGAACTCTTCTTGTTGGGCGCCTAGTGGCGCCATGTAATAGTAATGCATGTGGCGCCAATTGGCGCCACTTTGGTGCCATGATGCGCCGCTGGAAATTCTCCGCTGTAGTTTACGTGATATGGCATGGGTATGCGCTATTTTGGTGCCAACTTGCGCCAAGTTTCTGTCTTTTGTACTGTGTAACCTTTCCAATCCGGCGCTGGTCTGTGTCAACAGGCTTTTATAATTTTTAATTTTTTTTCCTGTAAAAACACAACCGATAAGTGACAAGTATAATTGAGAAGACAGAATCAATATAATTAGCAAATATGTATTTAAATTGCTCTCTTATGATCCAATTCCTATCAATTTTAACATGGAAAAACCACACTTGCCAGAGGCACATCAAATCATTCCCAGATTTAAACGTTGCTGTCCCCAGCAATGTACAAGACTAAATCCAGGAAACAATCAATTATTCCAACACAACATTACACAGACAATCAAGAGATCATTATGCTAAGCATGACTGAATCAAATGCAAAGAACTCCTAATAATGCCTTCTATTCTCATGAACATATCAGAATCTAGCTTGAACACCCCTCACCAAGATAATAAAATAACGCTCAGCACTCAAGGGTTTAAGGGAGTAACAAACACTCAATCCACCACAGCAATAACATTAACATAAGCTTGATCATATTCTCAAGTTCCTAAAGATGAGGAACATTAACACATGCATAATTGATCAAAAGGACTTTACAGGTTGTAACTTGGCCAGGCTTAAGGGTAGGAATTTATGGTTAGTAGCTCAAACAACACTGAGATTGAAAAACTGATATTATTTCATTTTTAACACATTCACTCAATGATTTTGCTCCACTAAACATTCCCACAGAATTTCGGGAATTAATTCCTTTCAGCCACCTTTTCTTTATATGCACCTTTTTTTTTTCTTTTTCAAAACTTTTTGTTTTAAGGGCACAGATGAAATTTCACCTCCCCTAATTATTTGACCTCTGTGGAGCTTACCTCAATTTATTTGTTTTCTTTTCAACATTTCAGTAATTCAATCTCAATCAAGGTAAGTCATATGGATATAGGCTAAGCCATCAATCAGGCCACAGGTCATTTAACAACAAATAAGTTCAGGCTCAAGGGGCTAACAATGGAAAAATTCATACAAGTGGGTTATTTTTGGCCAATAGCTAACAAGAACAAAATGCCTTTATCATATCAATCAATACATGTATAACAGAGAAACAGAGCAAGTTCTAGAATGCTATCACAGTGAGGTCTCTCAGAATAAAATAAGTGTTTAAGCACAAAACCTCACCAGCTATGATGTCAAGCTAGACTTCCAAAAGAGCATCAGGCATCATTAATCATTCAAGCACAAAATTCAGACAAACGAGCAATCATGAAATCTACTCATGCCTAAACAATATTATGCCAGAAGTTCATACAAAACATGATTCCTAGGATGAATCAGGTAAATTAACTAGGGAAAGCATATCTAAACCTGGGACTTGCTCAGAAAACATGTTCAATTTTTTTTTTTTATATATAGCACACAAAATACTATAAAAATAACTAAGAAAATTAAAAGAGTTAGAATATCTCCCCTGATAGAAGAATTGCAGCAGTTCTCAGGTGCAAGCCTACCATTCCCAGATTTAGAGAATTGTAATCCTCAGCAATAATTAAACCACGGGAAAAAAGAAAAAGCTGCACAATAGAACAAACAGTGGCATATAGAAGAAACTATAATGCGCACATTAAAACATCAGAGAAAGATATACTAACACAAAGTAACTAAAAAATGACGCCTCCTTTTGGATTTCCTCCCAGGTTTGTCATCATCCTCATTGAGAATTTTGTTGGTATGGGAAAAGGGATCTTTATTTTTCAATTCAGTTTCCTCTTCTTTCAGTGCTTCAATCACCGCCTTCTTATTACCCAAGAAGACATTTTTTTGAGGTTGAGAAAACTCCTCCAATTCCACCTTTATGGCACCATCTTCCTTGGCATCATCCGCTGCACTTTGTTTTTCTTTTACTTCAACACTAAAACAATCATCTTTGTGAGAAGACTGTTTTAGAGAATCAAAGACGTTGATGGTAACGGTCTCATCATTCATCCTTAGCTCAAGCTTCCTATTTTCAACATCAATCAGTGCCCGAGCAGTGGCCAAGAAAGGTCTACCCAACAAAAGAGGCATCTCAGCTCCCCCTTCCATGTCCAACACTACAAAATCAGCAGGAAAGATGAACTTGTCCACCTTCACAAGAACATCTTCAATAATACCACTAGGCTTCCTCAAAGACTTATCAGCAAGCTGAAGAGATGCCAAAGTGGGTTTCAACTCGGTGATCCCCAAAGATTTACAAACAGAAAGGGGCATCAAATTAATGCTAGCCCCAAGATCGCATATTGCTCTGCCAATTTTTGTGTCCCCAATTTCAATAGGGATTTTGAAACTCCCTGGATCACTGAGTTTGGGTGGGAACTTCTTCTGTATAATGGCACTACACTCCTCAGTGAGTGTTACAGTTTGGCAATCCTGCAGCTTATGCTTTCTTGATAACAAGTCCTTCATGAACTTGGCATAATTAGGCATGCAAGCCAAGGCTTCAGCAAATAGAAGATTTATGTGAAGCTTTTTGAATATGTCAAGGAACCTGGCATACTGTTGCTTCTGAGCATCCTTCTTGAACCTTTCAGGATAGGGTGCCATGTTTCTCACATATTCAGGACTCATCTCAAACTTCTTCTTTTCAACTGGCTTCTCCACTTCAACAGGTTTTTCACTTCCTTTTTCTTTTGTGGGCTCACCTGCAGTATCTAGCTTCTTCTTAGCTTCCACATTTATGCTCGGCTTTTCTGGAGCAACCACCACTTTGCCACTTCTAGTGGTGACAAACATACAATCCTCCCTTGGATTGGTGACAGTGTTACTAGGGAAACTACCTGGAGTTCTATCAACAACTTGCTTGGCCAGCTGGCCAATTTGATTCTCCAGATTTCTGATGGAAGCACTTATGTTTCTGGTATTAGCCCTAGTCTCTTCCATAAAAGCATTTGTGTTCTTTGTATTGGCTCTAGTCTCCTCCATAAAAGCATTGGAGTGTTGAGCCATTTGTCAAACTAATCTCTCCAAATCAGAAAGTTCCTTCTGTGGAATAGGAGGGAGTTGCAGAAAGTTGTTTGAGCTATAATCAAGACCACCTCCTTGACCTCTCCTCTGAAAATTACTTTTGCCAGGAGAACTCTGATTTCTTTGAAAATTTTGTTGGGGCTTCTGCTCATACCAAACCCCATTCACTTGCAACTGCTGTGGATTATCACCCATGAGAGTAGGACACTCATTAGACTCATGAGCTTCCTTACAATATTCACAAACCACAGAAGTTGATTGAACCTTGGACACTTGCATTTTCTCAAACTTCTCATTCAAGCTGACAAACATTTTGGACAACAGTTTTTGTTCAGCAAGCATCGCATCATTGCTTTCCAGCTTTATCACCCCTCTTTTCATTTG